>NC_053169.1:49036066-49256524 GCF_016835505.1 Polypterus senegalus | reverse complement strand
AATGGACCAAAAAGCAACATGGACAAATAAATGAAGACAGTCCTGTCTACTGCTGTTTTCTAGTTCTGTCATTCCAGAATATCCACCTGGAGGTAAGTGTATTTCAGAAAGCATCATATTAATAGCACCACAGAGTGACCACATGTCCACAGAGGATGATGATGTCCTTAAAGATACCTCTAGATGTACTAGAGAAGTAGGTAGAAGGGCACCACTAAGAAAGACTGGCTAAAGTCCACAATTGATTGAAGGCCTCACCACTAGAGCTGGTTAGAATGGTTGCTGTTCATGAGGTGAAAGCTTATGTGACATAGAGTACACCAAGGTGAAACTTCATGTGTAATGCCAGTCACCGGCTGATTACAGGCTTTTATGTTTCTCTCTGCATGTTGGGCTTTTTTGCTTCATCCTCTTGAATCACTGAGATGAATCCGAATTCCATAAACTCCAATGTCAAGCCACTCGACGATCTGGACACAGAAGAGCTCTGCCACTGGTTTACTTGCATTGGTCTCCTTAAATGCATTCCCATTATAAAAGGTATGTGGTGGGGCCAGTGGGTGGGATGAGGCATTGAGGTAAAGTGCTGGTTAGCTGCTGGCTGTCAGTTTCACTTTTTGCTGTACATTGGAAATCCTAAGAAATGATTTTATGCATAGATTTTATGCTACCTATCCATCCTTTCATCTATCAATCCATTCTCTAACCCACTTACCCTTGGGGTCACGGGGAGTCTATCTCAGCAGCACTTGTAGTATCTCAGCAGCAAGGTAGTAGTCAACCTTGGTTGGGGTGCCAGTCCATCACAGTCCAACATACCAACATACACGCACACACACACACTCACATGTGTCAGCTCAATCAAGCAAAGTAAAGCCATCAGTTGAGCCAAATTGCTCATGTTTGCAATGTGTAAGCTCAATATTAAATATTAGACATAAATATCTGACTGAATGATTTTCTCCAATCTACATATTCAGGTGGAGCTCATTGCTATAGATAGAGCTTATCTTCATATCTTCATCCTAAATATGATTGATGCTTTCATTGGATTTGGAGCAGGCACCATGGTTGGAATAAGTGTTTAGCCAGGGGTTAAGTTAGACCATAGGGAAGAGTTAATAGAGGCTGAAAAGGGCAAGGGGTCAGGGGCCGTGTTTTAGTAGAGATCAAGGTGGTTAGGGCTGGGGTTTGGGAAATGGTTACAATGTGTGAAAGTGTTGGAGTCAGCATAGGGTTTGCGGTACAGGTGAAGTGGATGTCACATGTAAATCAAGCAAAGACACATCATAAACATTTGGGGCACCTAAATCAATCAATCAATCAACATTTATTTATATAGCACATATTCATACAAAAAAATGTAGCTCAAAGTGCTTTACAAAATGAAGAATAGAAAAATAGAAGACACAATAAAAGATAAACATAAGTCAACATTAATTAACATAGAATAAGAGTAAGGTCCGATGGCCAGGGTGGACAGAAAAAACAAAAAAACTCCAAAGGCTGGAGAAAAAAATAAAATCTGTAGGGGTTCTAGACCACGAGACCGCCCAGTCCCCTCTGGGCAATCTACCTAACATAAGTCAAACAGTCCTCTTTGTATTTAGGGTTCTCATGGAAGGACCTGATGATGATGGTCACGTAGACTTCTGGCTTTCAGTCCATCAATGTTGGTGCCTCATGATGCTTTGAGTAGGTGGTGGTGGCGAATATTATGAATCATTATTAAACCTGAATATTATGGATCATTGAATGAGAAGACAAAGAAATCAAAAATACCAAAGACGTCTTGTTCAGCCATTGGTCTTCTTCAGAATGCCCTAAGATGGAGTCAGAGTCAGCTTTCAGGGTGGATACTCAGAAGGGGAGGGTTCAGGAGGGCGGAATCGGGAAGTGATGTCAGAGATGGACTGACCATCAATCATCCATTTGGCAGAGAAAGGAAGAAAGAAGGCATTAGACAATTTAATGTCTGAGTGACAACGTTGCAGCAGAGATGTGCTCACCTCTTTTTTTGAGTTGGTGTTATCTGAAGAGTTAGCAGGCATGGTGAGTTCAGCCCCAATCTCGACCCATTTTTTTATTTTACGCACTTTGTTGTGGTACATAAAACAGGAGGCACTGGACATATAAGCTTCTCTTCTGTAGATGAGGTTCCTTCACCTGTGTTCCATATTCCTTGTTGCTGCATTATGTGAATTGCCTTTCCAAATGAACATTTGGTGATTGTCTGCTGTCATGCACATAGAGCCCACCTTTAGGACTAAAGGCAAAATCTAACCTAGTGGACTAATTGGAGTGAGTCACTGGTTATGCCAGACTGGATGAATGGCCTTCATGGGAGCCGGTGCTGACTGCTGCCAACATACTAAGATTATAAAAATGACTGAAGAACACCGAAATAGTCATCTAATGTGAGTTGGCCATTAGATAAGGAAAGTCAAAGGGAATTTTGAACTTGACAGAAGTTGAAAGGGTGCAAATTATAAAGAATGCCAATGTGACACAATGGTATCCAAAGGCAAGGTAGCAGGAGGAAGCAAGTCAGGCTCTCTGAGTACAAATACTACATAGAAACAAATAGATATACAAAAAAATGCACAATAATAGGTAACAACTAACAGAACAAATGGATGACAGATAGGCTCTTAGTTATATCTTTTAGGAATTCTCAATTCAATGGTATTATGTCGGTCATTTTCTAACCCGCTTATTCCTGAACAGCGTAATAGGAGGACACATACAGATATACCAATCATACAGTACATGAGGGCCATTTTAGCACCACCAGTCTACCTAACCTGAATGTCTTTGGACTGTGGGAGGAAACTGGAGCACACCCACACACCCACTCCACACAGGGAGGACCCGAGATTTGACCCCCGGGCCTCCTTAATGCATCACTGTGCCTCCTTTCAGCAATATTATGGTCCATTGAAATGTTTTTCTTTATCATCTACTTAACAAGTAACTGCGGCCATTAGCCATTTGTATAGGCTTCCCTGCAGCTGGTTCTGAAGCTACTCGACTGAATGATGCTCATACTGTTAGTGACTCATTGGTAATACCATCCCCAGGCTTACACAACCTCTTAGCTCCATTACTTAGTCCAGCAGCCACTTCCACCTTTTTACAACTGCACACAAACTTTTTAAAATGATGGGGTGATCTTCTCTTTGGCTGTGGCTGTGTGGCCACTGATGACACCCCCAGCAGGGGTCTTGAACACAATGTTGTTGAGTGGCACAGCAAGGGTGTTGAGTGCTATGCTGTCATGCAGTGCAGAAGAGGTGATCTGTCCATTATATGTGGGCAGGTAAACTTACATTTGTGGATGTCTTTCTTACCTAAACTGATGTTGCCACTGGCATTTCAGGTTCTGGATATACTCTTTGAGATTCCACCTCCTCAAATGGTCTGTTGCCTTGTGATTTTCCTACATAGTCTCGTCACTGGCTCTGGCTCACATCACTCACCTAGGGTCAGTGGCAACACAATTTGCCATCCCTTCCCCTCCTGAAGACAATCCAAGCTCATATTATCTGAAGTTCTGCCTGTAGCAATTAACCAGAGCAGATGGAAAAGCAGTGATGGAGCTGCAGTGGCACCAGTCTTCCTTCCTGTTCTGATTTGGCAACCAACATTGCAGATCTAAACTCTGAAAGTCTAAAAATGCAACAGAAACTATTCAGAAAAGGCCAACATCTAAGTCAAATTCACAAAGCCAGTTCAAGGTGGGAACAATACCTTTATTGACACGTGTGTGGAGTTGCCACAATACCAGTAAGGAGATAGATGAAGTACATCTGTTGATCACACTTCTTAAATACACAGTTAATTACAGAAGCATGTGATTAGAGGACGTTTCTAATGACAAAGCAAGTTACTGATAAACGGACGCTCGGAGTCAAACAACTCCTATTCTGGATCACACTGGTTTCTTAACAATACGTAACCATTTACAACAGTAACAGCACAAGTCAAATTAAAATGCTTTCTAATAGTGTGAAGGGCAGAAACTAGCAGAAAGGAAGGATAAAATAAAATCCTTCTTTTTAAAATCAAATTTTAAAAATCATATTTAACAGTAGATGCTCTGGTTTCCTCCCACAGTCCAAAGATATGCAGGTTAGGTACTTTGGCAATCCTAAATTGTCCCTAGTGTGTGCTTGTTGTGTGGTGTGTGTGTGTGTGTGTGTGTGTGTGTGCCCTGTGGTGGGCTGGCACCCTACCTGGGATTTGTTCCTGCCTTGCACCCTGTGTTGGCTGGGATTGGCTCCAGCAGACCCCTGTGACCCTGTGTTAGGATATAGCGGGTTGGAAAATGACTGACTGACATTGTTCCTCTCCTGATATTAATGTAGCACTGTAGCCAAAGTTTGAAGTGTGCCACTATAATCTGTTGGGTTTATTCCACACACATTATTTTATTAATAACAGGTAATTGATGCCATCAAAAATATAGCTGAAACAATGCAAACCATCTGACAGAGAGAACCTGAGAGAGATGGGAAGAAACAAATGGAAGACAACTCAGGCAGGGTATTAAAAAGTGCTGATGTGTTCCCTGTTTGGTGATGATCAATATATATCCAGGGGTCACTGTCTGCTATTTAGGGTGTCCCTGTGAATGAATCCCACATTTGGCAAATGCATGTTCTTATTTTGGAACCTGAAAAGTACAGTTTGGGCAACTGCCATACCACGTGCACTTCAGAAGATGTCATCCACCTGAAGCTAAGCAGCCAGTACCTCGATAGGTGACCATCTAAGAAAAGCTTGGATTATAGCTGGAAAAGGTGTTGGTGAGGCCAGCAGGGGGCCCTTACACTGTGGTCTGAATGTGGATCCCAGTGCTCCAGTGCAGTGCAGGGACACTGTGCTTTAAAAATGGCTCTGTCCATCAGATGAAACGTAAAACCAAAGTCCTGACCCTCTGTAGTCATAAAAGATCCCTGGACATCATTTGTAAAAAGTAGGGTGTATTCCAATGTCAAGGCAAAATTGCTCACCACAGCCTAGTCATTCTGGCCCCCTAATCATACCCCTGTCTCTAATTAGCTATCTCTCTTATCTAACAACTAATGTGTGGTGAGCATACTGGAGCCAAAATGGCTGCTGTCACATCAAATTGGTGGAAGCTACAAAGTACTGGTGCTTGAAGTGGCTCCCTACTCTCTATGTGAAGCACTTTGAGCAGTGAGAAAAGAGCTATATAAATGTAAAATATAAAAGAACTATTATTTTTATTGTAACTGAACTGTATGTTAAAGCTCACCTACAGACAGATAAGACACATCTCCTGCCTGTAACTGGGAAACATGCCTTCATCACTCTCTCTTTTGACATGGGCCAGAGCCAACTGCCAGAGCAACTGTGTTATACTGTACTTTTGTCAGTTTCTCTCCTTCTATTATATTATTGCGAGTGTCTAGCTCATATTGAAGAGAGCTAATCATATTGCTTCTTTAGTGTTATTTTTTCTTTCTTTGTCTTAGAATAATAATAACACATTTTATTTATATAGCATCTTTCCCATGCTCAAGGCATGTCTTCGCCATACACCTAGGCAAAGATAAAAGTTTGCATTTTATAATATACTAGGGGGCTTCACCCTCTGCTTTCTTCGCTTGTCAACCCCTTCCCCACCTTGCCCCCCGACCCCCCACCAGTGCTATGCACCACTGTGAAGAGGGGGGCTGAACGCTCCCCAAGGAGACATGGTCACTCCTCTGAAGCCCCTCTTAAATGGTGATACATTGGGAAACAAATACAGTTTTTTTTTTACCTCCTCTTTGCTCGATCAGCTGTTAGCTTGTATGTTTAAAAGCCTGTAGAGCAGCTCTCCTTTTGTCTCACTGCCTTGTCTCTCTTCTCCCCCAGACATCTTTAAACACTATTTGATCTCTTTTCGCTGTTCTGTTATTTCACTGAGTAATATTTTCCATTTGTTTGCGCTAATACGATCTTTACTATAATTTTTTTGAGACATTCGAATTTTCCTACTTCCATTATCTCTAACCTGCTCTGCAGGTTCAGAATTTGCACATAGATTATTTTTGTTCTTTTTTGCTTTCTTTTTGCATTCTTTTCTCTCCAACGCTTTTGGGTCTCTTTTCAACAGGCTGCTCTTTCTTCTTCACTTAGTCATTGACGTGTCATCTAGAACATATAAGATTTTTAAGCACAGGAAGTGTGTCTTCCAAAAGCATTCCAACAACTGAGAGGTTAGATGACGTGGTCTTGTTTGAAAATGGTTGTAAATAGGGTGTGACTTTCAAAAGTCACCGTCTCACTGGAGTTGCTTCCAAAGGTTGTAAGTATGACGTGACTTGAGTGACTTGACCGTCTTATTGAACGTGAAAGTATCTCTCGGTCTTTCTTCAAAAGACCACGTCTCATTTCAGGAAAAAAAAGTCCTGTCTCATCCCAAGATTTCTTTTATAATATATATATATATATATATATATATATATATATATATATATATATATATATATATATATATATATATACAGTAATCCCTCCTCGATCGCGGGTAGTTGCGTTCCAGACCCCCGCGATAGGTGAAAATCTGCAAAGTAGAAACCAAATGTTTGTATGGTTATTTTTATATATTTTAAGCCCTTAGAAACTCTCCCACACTGTTTATAAATATTCTCCGCACAGTTATACAGTAAACCCTTGTTTATCGCGGTTAATCGGCTCCAGACAGATAAATTAATTTCCACGAAGTAGGATTCTTTATTTATAAATCTTTATTTATAAATATTTTTGCAGTTAGAGCCTAGAAAACCTGTTTACGACTTTCTAAATACGTTTTTCTAACATTATTAGAGCCCTCTAGACATGAAATAACACCCTTTAGTCAAAAGTTTAAACTGTGCTCCATGACAAGACAGAGATGACAGTTCTTTCTCACAATTAAAAGGATGCAAACATATCTTCCTCTTCAAGGTGTGCATCAGGAGCGGAGAATGTCAGAGAGAGAGAGAAAAGTAAACAAAAATCAATAGGGCTGTTGGGCTTTTAAGTAAACGAAGCGCCGCAATGAAGGGGTCAATGTGAAGGTAGTCTTTTCAGCATTTTTTAGAGGAGCGTCTGTATCTTCTAATCAAACAGCCACTGTGCAAACAGCCCCTCTGCTTACACCCCCTCTCAGGCGCAGAGAAAAGCAAACAATCAAAAATCAATACGGGCTGTTAGAGCTTTGAAATGTGTGAAGCACAGCACAGGAAGCATATCGTATATCATTGAGAAGTTTTATTTAATATGTAATATGTGCTCTGATTGGGTAGCTTCTCAGCCATCCGCCAATAGCGTCCCTTGTATGAAATCAACTGGGCAAACAAACTGAGGAAGCATGCACCATAAATTAAAAGACCCATTGTCCGCAGAAATCCACAAACCAGCGAAAAATCCGTGATATATATTTAGATATGCTTATATTTAAAATCCGCGATGGAGTGAAGCCGCGAAAGTCGAAGCGCGATATAGCGAGGGATCACTGTACAATACAGGCCAAAAGTTTGGACACACCTCCTCATTCAATGTGTTTTCTTTATTTTCATGACCATTTACATTGGTAGATTCTCACTGAAGGCATCAAAACTACTTGGTCAAATAGCCCTTACACAGCCTGGAGGTGTGTTTGGGGTCATTGTCCTGTTGAAAAATAAATGATCGTCCAACTAACCTGACTTCTGCACAACACAACTGCTGGTCCCAACCCCATTGATAAAGCAAGAAATTCCACTAAATAACCCTGATAAGGCACACCTGTGAAGTGAAAACCATTTCAGGAGACTACCTGTTGAAGCTCATCGAGAAAATACCAAGAGTGTGCAAAGCAGTAATCAGAGCAAAGGGTGGCTATTTTGAAGAAACTAGAATATAAAACATGTTTTCAGTTATTTCACCTTTTTTGTTAAGCACATAACTCCACATGTGTTCATTCATAGTTTTGATGCCTTCAGTGAGAATCTACCAATGTAAATGGTCATGAAAATAAAGAAAACACATTGAATGAGGAGGTGTGTCCAAGAATTTGGCCTGTACTGTATATATATATATTATAAAACAAAATGTAAATTTAAATTGATATATATATATATATATATATATATATATATATATATATATATATATATATATATATATATATATATATATGTAGAGAGAGACTTTTGGTTTAGAAAAAGCTGCAATCCCTAATGAACATATTCCCAGGTAGCGTACACTCTTGATCTTTGCATTGCATTTTTAAATAGCTCACTGCCCTTAGAAGGACAGCTTGCTGTTGACAATCTAGCTGGAATTCATGTGACTATGACACTATTATCATTTTCATAGGATCCCCTGCAGCTGGCACTGAGGCTGCTCATCTAAATAATGGAATGTTGGCTCATACACTTGGTGACTCAATGCTGATGCTATCCCCAGGCTGATGCAGTTTAAATATACTATTCTCTAGCCTGATCAGTCTGATTTGTGTGATCAGAGCCTAGTCTGGCATCATCAGGAAAAGGCAGAAACCAAACCTGGGTAGGCCATGAGTACGTTGCTCACATGTAGGAAGAGACTGGAGTACCTGAAATGAAGCACAGAAAGACATGGGTGAATGTGCAAACACCACATTCAGCCTCAGGACACTGGATGTGAGAGTCAAGAGTGCTAGTCACCACGCCACTCACTGTTTCTGTTTTGTTTTATTATAAACATGAGTATTTGATGGGTATTGTATGCTATAAATTAGAATGTGATGCTCTCTTTTTTTAACTTTCTTTGAACTGTGGTGTTAAATTCTGCACCTAAGCAAACACTCTAAGAGAATAGCATGGGATTTCATGGAATGGATTATACATTTTCTGTTATGTGTAGCTGAAAGCCTACACCAAGTGCTCCTCTTGGTGTGGGTCTTAAAGTATTCCGGTTGGGACTGATGCTTTCTCTTCCTCTCTGACTCTGCATTTTGTACAGACGCCAGATTACAGGGGAGGCACATTGCCACGATTGACTTGCGCATTCTTGACCTGCTGCAGCTGACATCAACAGAGGAAAAGGAGAATTTACTTTCTGCCGTCTACAGGGAGCTGCACCCTCATGACATGACCACCCAGACCCTTGATATTTTGCTTGGTAGGAAATTGCTTTGTTATTTTTTGAAACTCCAAGAACAAAAAGGAAAAAACAGTGTACATTTTCTGATGCTTAAAGTTTGCTGAAGAATTCATTTTAGGATCAAGTCATGGGAACCTAAATAATGTTGAGTGAAAGAGTGGAGCCTTGACTCCAGTTACACAGCATAACATCTCGTGTTTCACTCCTGTGCTTTACGTTGTGTAGCTCATGAGTTAGACCTGATGTCTAAGGGCCGGGATATGCTTGATGCTACGTGACGTGAATGCTTATGAATGCTGCTGCTATGCAAACAGTGTAATAACTAAACTTGTGTGCGTACTTTTATAATGAGAAGTCAAGCAAAATGACACCTTTTTATTGGCTAACTGAATGATTACAACCTGCCTGAAGATGGGGCTTCAGTCACCTTGAAAACTTGCTATTGTAATCGGTTCAGTTAGCCAATTAAAGGTGTCATTGTGCTTGACTTCTCATTGCATCTATATTAGCTAACACCCTACTACTATGCGCATACTTTTGTAAAACTGGAGGATTCCACCAGGTGGCAACGTAAGATGCTGTTGCAAAGGTGCAAGAAAAGATGTCAACAGAAGATGGTATGTGAGACCTTTAAATGTATCGCGTCATTACCGTGGGGAATATGCAGCGCTTGTATTGCATGTGCGAGAAGTGGATGAAGAAAAGCACCATGAATATGTTTGTATGTCAGCATTTAAGTTTAATGATTTTCTCCACTGCATCGAACCATTAATCAAACATCGAAACACGCACATTGATCCTTTTGGAGCTGCAATGCAGCCTGCCATCACAGTGTATTACCCTTAAACGAATGAATCCCCACTTCTTGTCTTGGACATTTTCTTCTCTGCACAAATGTATGTCTCAAATTTGCTTCCATTTCATCTTGCATGTTTACTATTCCACTTTCAAAGAGCTGGCGATTTGATATCAGCTGTTGTGACAAGCTAGTTTGTCACTATGGAGATGTTAATAGCAAATAACGATGCTGACATTAGTACCAAAACCTGAACACGAAAACCACCCAAAATTTTTGCTGGTACTGCAGCTTGCGCATGCATCCTGTTAATTTCCGATGACATACTCAGAGGATGCGTCAAAATAATTTTGGGAATGTGTGACAACCATGATGTGTGATAACCAGGCCCTAAGAGTGTCATCCTTACAGCACACTTTGCTGTCTTTGTTATTTTTTCTCTAGTCTTTCCCCGGCTCAGTTTCTGCTCAGCATAAGTTACTGAAATCTTTTGTTATGTCTGAAATTGTTCCTGGTGTCTTGTAGTTGATAAATTTAGTGCTACTCATGAGGTACTAAATGCTATCTGGGCATAGGTTCATATGAATTCATCTATCAATCCATCACCTGAAGCCACATTGTCTAGTTCAGGATGTCAGGAGAACAGTATCAGGTGCTAAGCGGGAACCAACACTGAATGGGATTCCATGTCATTAAAGGGTACAATCACTTATACGGGATCCATACGCTTCAGTATATTTCAAACTCCAGCACAAGAATTCAAGACTACTTTATAGTCCATTTAGGATAATCCCCAGCAGAATTACATGAACTGGATATAAGCACATATAGTATTTGAGCTAAAACACATAGCTGTTTTTTAATTTCAAGAATATATATTGAAGCTCACCACCATTTACTCACCGTTTATGCAAATCTAGTATATATTTTAAACAGATATACTGTTTTCTGTACAATGACTGTGCCATTATACATATGGTGCACACAATATGAAATTTCAAATTATCAGCTGATTAGATTTTGTGCTGTCCTAACATGCTTAGATTTCTTCACTTCCATTTTCAAAGAAGTCATTCATGGAGACCAGATGAGGAAGCACATTTTTTATTTTCACACAGATATGCACAAATGTGTTGGTAAAAAGAATTGAGCAATTAATTAAACTTTTCATTTGCTTTTCTACTTTTCTACTACCTTTCCTGATCTAATACTTCACGTCATCTGACTCTTAATATCCATAGCTCCATTATTTCATCCAATCATCTGGTGCCACCAGCATTTTCAGACTCCTGTAGGCTCTCCCATTTACCTGGATGCTGCCTAGTTCAAAGGGGAATTCTGCGGACTTTACCATTGACTTGGTACAGCTTCCAAGGAGGGTCTTTGGGCTATCCCATTTGTTTATTCCCACTTTATAGAGGGGTGTTTGTTACTCATTTACCTCATTTTAACCTTAGTAACTACTTTGGTGGCTCCTCTTAGATGAGGCAAACGCCTTGGCTTAAAACATTTAGTTAAATGTTTAATTACATTCAGTTATTTTCCTTATGTCCAATAATTTGTTGTTACAACATAATTTAAGTATATACTTTTAATAGACTGTAAAAGATTATATATTAACTAAAAATCCCTTATATTCTACTTAACATCATTAACACTAGAATCCCTAGAAAAATTTTTTCTCCCTGATCACCCTACTTTTCCTGACTTACACAAGGAAAGTTGTATGTGCTTATCACCTCACCAACACTCCCACCGATAACCGCTTTTGTTTTACAAATGTATCAAGTAGTGCATTCAGCTTGCACTCACCCCCATAACCCTATTCAGCCAGCTGTGCATGCCCTTCCTGACACTAACCCTCTCTATTTATCATCCTCCAACCACAATTTTCACTACTAGCTCAAGTCTACATTTAAGATTTTACCTAGCAATGAGTTGTATGGAATTACATAGGTAAAAGAGATACTGTTATTTGAAATGCATTAATTTCATGTGTGCTCCATGTCTCCAATGATGTATGATGAAATAAGAAATGTTAGGTCTTGTACACACAAATTAAATATATGTGTTCATTATACTGTATCAAATATAACTGCTTAAATGTAAGTTTTTACTTTTATGACAATCACGCTTATGTGACATCATGGTAATTACAACAGCACACAGAAATAAATTGCCATTGAACATTGACTTTTATAACTGACAATTTTACACAGACTGTTACCCAAAAGAAATGCATTTATTATATCAAATATAGCTACTTGAATGAGAATCACACACAAACACATACATGCACAAAAACGTTTTCATTTTAAAAATAATATTTGGACTTCACGGTCTGTACACATTCACAGCAACATGTCATTTGAACATCTGTTTTTTAATTCAGTTTTATTCTTGAATAAAAGCACACTTGTTTCATTATACCTTTTGTATGGTCCTTCTTAGGAAATTGGACATATCAACCTATGAGAAAAGAAGTTAAAGTTTCAGCATACAAATAAGTCTAGAACTGAACATTGTTGTGTACCTTTATGTCGAGCTTCCAGTAAGTACAACAAGGAACTTCGTTTTCATACATTTCCCTCCAATATGGAAACCCAATCTAAATAGATTGTCGGTATCCAGAGAGTGAACTTTACAGTTAGTCCCCATACTCAAGTCTGTAGCTGGCATTTTTAAAAACATAATTTTCAAAAACCAGGATCTGAGACAGGGCAGCAACTGTTGAAGAAGGGAGTGGTTCCTGTGTTGTTTGAGTTTGACAATTTCCCCCTTCTGCTTTCAAGACCAGGGGGTTTGTGAGAGGAGAAAGTGACTGATGGAGGATGGCACACTGGGTGAGGAGAATGATGATAAAATCCTTGAGGATTACAACTATGCTTCAGCTCTGGATCTAGCAGTTGTTGACCTTCCACTTGATTAAAATAAGTCTCTCAGAGATTAGATCCTTCAGCTGAGGAAACCCTTTCTCATGCACATTTGGTGGAGGACTCCTCTGTGGGCACAGTTCATGTACGCAATACCCCACTGAGAAGTGAGGAAGGGACTAACAAAAACCTTATTTTCTTATTCCTCTTCTCTCACAGTGCTAAGAAATCGCTTAGTAAGGGAACCTAGGTCCTACCCCTTCAGGTCCAGCTGCCATAAAAAAGAAGTTCCAGCAGAATGTGTCTTATGAAGACCACAGCTGACCGCAGGATGGAATACTATCTTAGCATCACTTAAAAGAATTATTTCTGTTCCTTATTAATGAGAAATCCCAGTTTAGGAAGCAACACAAAGTCACATGTTTTCTTTTAATTTTTTCGCAACTTTAAGTTCGTCTGGAGGCGAATAAATGGGGCAACCCAGTTGGCGTCCCTAAAAGTGTTTGTTTTTGAGATTGTCTTACACTGCTCAACCACAACTTACAATGAAGAAACGGTCAGACTTTCACTGTTTTGCTGACTCAGGCAGAGACATTCACTTTTTTTTACAAGGAAAGATGTCCAGCAGACTCATTTTATTGTGTATTATAACATCAGCACTGAGCTCCACAATGGTTGGATTCTCTGCTCCTTACATGGCTCTTTGAGGTGGCTCTCTATCCTTAAAAGGACTGCTTGTCTTTTTCCTCACTAGCTGGAAAAAGTGTGTGTGACTGTGCAGAGTTGCCATTTTTATAGGCACTCCTGCTATTGATGATATAAGACCAGCTCAGTCTTTTGGTGACTCAGCCCATCTGAAATAACTTGGACAGCACCATTGTTGTATTAAGCCTACGTGCATATCCACCTGTCCCTGAATAAAGTTTAATCACTAATTATTAAAATTCTGTTTTTTAAAGAAACGTATAATTTAAGCCTTTCTCATTTTTAGCTCCTGGCATGAGGCACAGCATTTAAATAATGCAACTTACATCGTTTACTGTAATTCTGTGCATATCTTGAAGCATTCGAGCGAAAAAAGTGCAGCAGCTGAATGAGATTGTGCATATAACCCTTCTGATTAAGATAGCAACATCCATTTCTAAATGTCATTTCTTTTTCTTAAATTTGTCAATTTCATGCAATGCATGCTCCCTTTCTCAGAAATACACTGCTTGGTCCATGTCTTCTCAAGGTACCCTATTCAATGTTGCCTTGTTCGAGAGGCCAGATTTATGAGATCCTTTCTAATGTTCATCTTGTGTATTCCATGAACAGAGTGAATATGATCAGTAAGGATGCATGGTTCTATCAAAAAATTGTGATGGGAATTTGAATATAATTTACTGAATTGATTCTTTCAAACTGTCCATTTACGTGAATCAAATCTTTTGATTCATTTGATTCTTCTTTAGGATTAGCTGACATCATTGTTTTGGGGAGTCACCTTCTGATCACATCACACATGTATAATTCAATAATTCATTGATATGTACATACTGTGTGTGTGTATAAAAATATATAATTAATTTTGTTTGTTAATTTCATTCACTATCTATAAAGATATGATTAATTATATATAACTATATAATTCATTATATATTTAACTTGATAATTCATATGCCATTGCCCTGTTTCCATGTACAAAGCATGATAATACATTTAAGACACGTAATTAAAATAAGACATTACGTTAAAGAATCACAAGTGAATGAGGAATGTGCAATTCATAATGATTCAATCACAAATCAAATGAACGAGAATCATTAGGGTGATTCTCAATGTACTGACTCGTTCACAAATCAGATGAATGAAAATCTTTAAACTGATTTTCAGCCACTGACTCATTCGCAAATTAAAAGAACGAGAATCGTTAAACTAATTTTCAGTCACTGACTCATTCATAAATCAAATGAACATAAATCGCTAGACTGATTCTAATGGCGCTTTTCCACTGCATAGTACGGCACGACACGGTTCAGTTCAGCTCACTTTTGGGGGGGTTTCCACTAGGAACAGTACCTGGTACCTGGTCCTTTTTTTAGTACCACCTCAGCCGAGGTGCCAAGCGCGCCGAACCGTTACCAAAACGTGACGTGTAAACTGCTGGTCACTGATTGGCTGGAGAAAATCGTCATTACTGCATCACTGAACTTGCGACACGAGACACAACAGACCCGCTAGATTTTTAGCACAGCCAGCGAAGGTTCGGACGCACCATTTTGTTTTAACCAAAAATGGCTGTTTCTTGGTCTATTGAGGAAGTACAGACGTTCCTCTCGTTGGTAGCCGAGCGTGTTTACGATGATGTCACGGCAGTAGAGGCGGCGCAACTATAACGACACGTGAATAATCCCGCCCACTCTAAAGCGGTACTAAACTGCAGTCGAAACGCAAACCGAGCCGAACTGAGCCAAACCAAGGTGAGCTGTACTGAACCGTGCTGTGCCGTACTATGCAGTGGAAAAGCGAAATTTGGTACTGACTACTGACTCGTTCATGAATCAAATGAACGAGAATCGTTAGACTGATTCTCAGGTACTAACTATTGTCTCGTTCATATTATCAAACAAATTAGAATCATTAAAGTTATTCTCAGGTACTGACTCATTCACAAAATAAATGTTAAACCTATTCTTTAGTAATTACTTATACGGGAATCAAATGAATGACAATTGTTAGACTGATTCTCATATACTGACTCATTCACCAATCAAATGAGTCAAGACTTATGAGTTGGGAGGTTCTTATCACTCAGGATATGCACGCACTTTAGCACTAGTCCCACTGAACTGATTTGTTCATGCTTACAAATTGATTCATGTGATTCACTGAAAAGAGTCATTCAACAAGAATGAATCATTCACAAATTGCTCATCACTAGCAAAGACTCATTGTGTAGACTCTCAGCTTTGAGTTCCTTATTAACAGAAATGCTACACTCCATGCTCGTCTGTCCATGTGAGCGAGAGAAGCAACAGACCACAACCAACAGACCATATCTCTGAGATTTGGTGTCAATAGTCATATTCTGATGAAACAGAATAACAACTCTGTCACTTAACTGAAAGTCTCTGAATTCTGATGTGCTGCTAGAAACAGAGGTGTCAATAAACTCAACAAACTGTCATACAATTTGTCACATTTGGCAGGGTTCACTGGCTTAGCCTCTAATCGGACTTTAAACATCTTAATGTGATCTCTACACTTCTCTCAATTAGAAGCCTGAGTTGTGGGTCCAACACTGACATGCACTAAACAAGTGCGTACAGTACTTGATTGGCACGTTTTTGAGAAGTTTACTTATCGTTTAACTGAAAATATTTCTACAGTCTGTTTTAAGCCACATCTCTGGTATTGCACTAATTATACTGTTACCTAACAGCTGTTTCAAATGATCATCTGCAACAAGTCCAACGTCAATTCTTTTCACATTATTATTTCAAATTAAACGCACACTTTTATGCATTTTGACTTCTCAATAAATCAGTGTCATATTTAATATACTCAGTCTGATTTGACTTGTTAACTACAGAACTTACCGCTTCATGCTAACTCAACTCTGATAATTCAATGTGCAAGCTCTGAGTCATAATGGCTACTACATATCTCTATCACTTCACACATGTGCACACAGAACAAAACACATGGTGATATTAATGCGTGAGATCATTAAATGTGATATTAATGTGAGATGTGGGTGTTATTGTTGGTGAAAAGTCACCTCATAATATGCGAGTACTGGAATTTACTTTAATATCTTCCATGACTTTTAAGTACTATTTATTTTTTTTAGAATTTCAAGAACTTTTCAATACTGGATTTAAACTTTTAATTTTTCACAACTTTCCATTAACATACGAACCCTACTCATATCAAAACAATTCAGAGCTACAAGTTAACCTAACACAAATGATTCTGGAGGAAAAATGTACAAGTAACAAAGGTGAGATGCATTGATCCTACTGACATTTGTATCCAAATGGCTTGAGACTTGAGATAACATCTACAACCACTGAGCTGTTTTGCTCCCCTCAGTCCAATTCATTCCATTCACATTCCAGTCCAAGGCTTCTGCTCATTCCATTCATTTCAGTTTATTTATGTATTGCATAATTCCCAATACACAATAACTGTTGTACCTACTGACACATATAATCATTTTAAAATAATACCCGAAGATATATAGACATACTCATGTACATATATAATGTCAATATTTATAAATTGTAATGGGTTGCCTGGCAGGAAAGCAAGGAATGTAGCCTACTGGCACCAATCCAAGACACTTCAGAAATACAGTCCAATAGTATATATATTAGTATATAGTATATTTTTATGTCTATTTTTTACTGTTACAACACAAGCAGTCTCACTGACTTCCATGGGGTCACACAGCGAGTCAGAGACAAGGACTGAACCAGCTGCCTTGGGAATCAAAATGAAACCCTTTTGCCATTAGACGAAACTAAAGTTTAAACAGTAGGACTTTGAAGGAACTGTCTTGTTATTTGCAGAGTGTTAAGCAATTCATAATTTCAGCTTTATTTTAGTTGAAAAACATGTAATTTCACTCATCTATGGGTTTGGTCCTCTAAATAATGTAAATATAAGAGACCAGTGAGTACCAGGATGTTGTGCTCCCGTCGCTAGGAAAACATCTCACATTGTTTAGGGTGCGTTCTTAAAGTTTGTGACCTTTGTTAACAGCGCAACAGATTTGAAAGTTCATCAAAAGATTCAATTCCTGTCTGAGTCTGTGGATTTAGAACCATCTCTTTTTGTGCTTTTACGCCCTATAAACTCTTTGCTTTTCTGGTTTTGGACTTTGCTCTGATTTTTTACTTTAATTTTTGTTTCATGATATGGCCTTGATAACAATGCGTCTGACTTCTTGTTTTCAGCTATTTTTTTGGTTTTGACTTTTCCTTTTTCTCCAGGTTACTTCTCAAATTGTTTCTTGCTAGCTTCTCCTGCATAATCAATTTAAAATACAATACCTGATTGAAAGCTTTTGAATATTGAGATAACTAACATCATATGCACCACTCTGATAAAATTCTACTCAAACAGAAAATAGGGAGGATATGTATTTATTAATTGTACTGATGTATGTAACTGGCATATGAATAAATATTATGCCTTCATTTGACATCTCCTATAGTAAATATCAGTTGGCTAAGAATATAAAAATGATAATAGTTGCTAGATTTTTTTGGAGCAGTGGAGATGTTAATCAGTTGATGGGAAAGAAATCTCCTAAAATGGCCAAACAAGAAAGGACCAATAAAAAATTCTGAAGTACCAACATACAAAAAATGAAAGCCAAAAAGAAAATCCAAAAGATCAAAGAAAAAAGTGTAAATTATAACAGTTAAAAAGCTCTTTCCTGGAGATTTCAATAATATTTTGTACGTGGTACATGGGATGCACAGGCATCCTGAGAAAGAGATGGAAAGATACCTTACCCAGATGGGAAGCCACGAGTGGACAGAAAGGCATCCTGGCTGAGAGGGGGAAGGATGTCAGACCTGGACAAGACTCCCCAAATGGGTTGGCAGACATCCCATTCAGAAAAGATGATTCCTTACCCAGGCGGGAAGCCCCAGCCAAATATACAGGGGTTTGGGGCTCACTGTTGCCCCCTAGCTTTCACAACTGACGTAGTCAGCAGGATTTTGCCCATCTGTACCTTTGGCAGAAACCTGTTCCAAACTAAATTTATTGTGAAAGAAACCCAAAACATAAATACACAAAACAGTCAGGGTTCAAATAAAAGGGGTGTTAATTATACAAATACCTCACCAGATCACCAAAGCACAAGTCATCTCTCCGACAATCACCTCTTCTCTCTCCACCACACTTCCCTCCTCCAGCTGAGTGTTGCTCATCCTTCTCCTCCCAGCTCTGGCTCATCTGATCATAGGAGTGTAGTCCCTTTTATAAAGGTATCCCTGGCATTCCAATATGAGGATGAGAACAGAGCCACTCCATCATCATGCACTGCACATGGGGTTCACAATCGAAGGGCCAATGGGAGAGAGGTGTGTTCCGCGTAATGGCGTTATTGCTGTTTCATGAATCGCCAAATTATTGTCAGTTACAATCACCTGTTGTGGTCATTTTCCATTAATAAGCAGAGAGATGACTTCAAGTTAACACCAGTCAAGTGCACAGAAAAGAAAACAAAAACAAAAGAATGAAGAAAAAGCTTGTGCTGCATTTGCAGGTATGCTTAGAAATTGAAATTTGTTTGACTTCCAGTAAGCTAGCTAACTTTATATCAAGTTCCACTATTCTAGCAGTTTACTGGAGTAACAAAAGAATAACAAGACCATTATGTCTAATAGTTTTGATATCAAGTGTTTAACAGGTATTGTCTGACGTTACAGTACCTAGCTGACACCTGATTGTGGGTTATGTATTACCACCATATAGAGCTGAGGAGCTTCACATGCACTTACAGGCTGCTAATGTTAGTCGCCATATGAAGTGCTCTGAGAGGACACATTTGTAAATTTCACCGACACACACAGGCTTACTAAGACACACTTACTTACTAGTTAGTGATTGGCTGAATTTTGGAAAATGTGTTCATTTTATTGGTTGCTAAAATGACTGACTTAGTTAATGTCTTATTGCTATCTGCTGTTATTGGAAAGACAAAATTAAGTTTTGATAAATGTATAAATTTAGGGGAAATATTTACATGTTCATTTTTTAAAATATCTAAATATTCAGCTTCACTTTCACCCTGTATTTACTGCCTTATACAAGTTTATTAGGCACATTCAGAAGTAGTTTTTATTTTATTATTATTAGTAGTAGAAGTACTATTTTAATTGTATTATTATTAGAAGATAGAAATAGTAGTATTAGTGTTTATTATTAGTAGTAGTAGTAGCTTCAGTATTTATTATTAGTAATTTGTAGTCATAGTCCTAGTAGTAGTTTTTATTTATTATTATTAGTAGTAGTTGTAGTATTTATTATTATTTATTTGTAGTAGTAGTCGTAGTCATAATAGTAGTTGTATTTATTATTATTATTATTTTTATTATTTTTATTATCATCAGTATTAGTAGTAGTAAAATTGCTTTTGTTGTTGTTGTTGTATCACATGTCACAAAAAATGCTGTTATCTATATCAAGTAACAAAGAGTAACAGTACACTGATACCCCGGACAATTATTATTATTATTATTGTTAGTAATAGTAGTAGTGTTGTAGTAGTAGTAGTAGTAGTGGTAGTAGTAATATTTATTACTAGTATTAGTAGTAGTAGCTGCAGCATTTATTATTATTAATTTGTAGTAGCAGTGGTAGTAGTAGTTATTATTATTATTATTATTAGTAGTAGTAGTAGTCATAGTATTAGTATTTATTACTAGTAGTAGTTTTTATTATTATTATTATTATTATTATTATTAGTAGTAGTAGTAGTAGTAATGGTATTAAAATTGTTGTTTTTATTGTTGTTGTTTCACGTGTCAAAAACGGTCTTGTTATCTATATCAAGTAACAAAGAGTACACTGATACCCTGGAACATTCTTTATTATTATTATTATTAGAAGTAGTAGTAGTAGTAGTAGTGTAGTAGTAGTAGTAGTAGTAGTAAGAAGGTTCCATTTAGGGCCCGAGTTTAGCTCAGGGGTTGCACTGGACGTGAAATGGACAGGGTTGATGCACTGAGTGGTTACTCACAGGTGACATCTGCCAGTTTTTATCTATGTACTTCACCTTCTATTTGCATGCATCATTTCCACTAAGTTACCACAATGAAAGATCAGTCAAGGCTGACATATGGAACAAGTAAACATTTTAAGAATAAATCAGGACACCAACATTGGGGCTGACATATGGACTGTCTGCTCACCTAACTTTTAGATCATTGGCTTTTCTGTTTAAGGGGTTCTTGCAATTGCTCTGAAATACAGTAAGCATGTTTTGTATCAAAGTGCCTTAGAATGTTCTGCTCTTTGAAGACAAACACACCATCTTTTCTTTCACATATGTAGAAGTCTGTTTTCTTTGTCAATTTTCTTTAAACGGGCACTGATTCTTTCTATCATGCTCCATTTCCTGTTGTATGACTTCTGCAACTTTACAAATACTCAAAGAAGCAAATCCCGAATGCTTACACTTCATGAACAATTACAACATTGCAGAGAAAATATCTTGTTTGTGGTAAGACAAAAAACCTACAACATATGTTATTTATAGAAGATGCCTTTAAGACCAAAGGAAAGGCCCCAGTGGGCCTATTTCAGCTTAATGGCCATGGCTTTGGCAGCCCTGCTTTAGACTCACCACAACTGTAGCCTGTTAAAACCCCTGATGTGTTTTATTCCTGGGTCAGGAGGGTCTCTCTTTGGCTACAGAGCCAGCAGGCCAGAACTTCGTCCCGTTTTCTTTGATGTCTCTACATCACTGAGTTCAGTGTAGTCCTTGAAGTGTTGTCTCTAACAGTCAGCTGTCACTTGGAGACCAACTGATGCTACTTGTTGGCTTGGGGTCTTCTTTCCATTTGTCAGTCCTTCATGGTCTTGTTATCTTAGTTAGCTGTGTTGCTTTTTTTTTAAAAAAAGGTGGGAACTTTTTTAAGTTTGCCTCTCAGTCTTGCTGAAAAAAATACTTTGTATCTTGTTTTGGAAGTAAACATGTGTCTCCTGGTCAGCTAATTTGTGATAGTGCGAAACCTTTGGAGATGGGCCTGGCAAATTTGATGAGTGGTGTGCATCCGTGATGCAGGCTTTTAGAATGTTTTGAGTTTTTCCCTGATTGGCATAACAGTCCAGACACCTCTTGAGCCCAAAGCCCCTGGGGGTTCCTGAGGTTACTTGGCCTACATCATACAATTCTATTACTACCTTGAAAGCTTCATGATTCCTTGGAACACCTTGGATAACATCAATGCTATAAGATTAAGGTGCAGATATGAGGATGGTGCCTATTTCTCTAAGACTTCTTCTTTCGGCTGCTCTCGTAAGGTGTTGCCACTGCAGATCATCTTCTTCCATATCTTTCTGTCCTCTGCATCTCATTCTGTTACACCCATCACCTTCATGTCCTCACTCACCACATCCATAAACCTTCGCTTAGGCCTTCCTCTTTTTCTCTTCCCTGGCAGCTCTATCCTTAGCATCCTTTTTCCAATATCCTCAGCATCTCTCCTCTGCACATGTCCAAACCAATGCAATCTCGCCTTTGTCTCCCAACTGTCCAACTTGAGCTGACTCTTCAATGTACTCATTTCTAATCCTATCCATCCTCGTCACACCCAGTGCAAATTTATTTTTAAATAAAAAAACAAAGATCACAGATGGCCAGGGGGGACAGAAAAAACAAAAAAACTCCAGACGGCTGGAGAAAAAATAAAATCTGTAGGGATTCCAGACCATGAGACCACCCAGTCCCCTCTGGGCAATCTACCTAACATAAATGAAACAGTCCTCTTTGGATTTAGGGATCTCATGCAAGGACTTGATGATGATGGTCACGTAGACTTCTGGCTTTCAGTCCATCAATGTTGGAGCATCATGATGCTTTGAGTAGGTGGATATATTATATATTTATATATATTATATAAATATATATATATATATATATATATATATATATATATATATATATATATATATATATATATATATATATATATATATTATTATATATATATATATATTATTATATACATAGATTAGTGCCAATTTTGAATTGTGAAAGCATTTTGACATCACAGCTCATGAGTCAACTGGTGGCTCTAAGGCTAAGGATCTGTTCTGGTGTCTGGAAGGTTGCTGGTTCAAATGTCGTTGCTGCCATGAGGGGATCCTACTCCATTGGGCCATTGAGCAAGGCCTTTAACCTAAAAACTGCCTCAGGGATGCTGGACAATGTCTGACCCTGTGTTCTGACCCCCAAAGATAATGTGACAAGACAATATAAACTCAAGGAATAATAAAGTATATGAAAATCAAAAATGAGGTTGTGTAGTCATGTGATGCACAGATTTCATGAGGTGACTGTAGAGAATTTGGTCATGACATTTACAAACAGAATATATATTAAATAAAACATAAAATTAGACATGCAAAAGATCCATCCACCCATTTTCTAACCCGCTGAATCCGAATACAGGGTCACGGGGGTTTGCTGGAGCCAATCCCAGCCAACACAGGGCACAAGGCAGAAACCAATCCTGAGCAGGGTGCCAACCCACTGCAGGACATGCAAAAGATGCCTGTTGTAAATTGTCTTCTTACCAGCTTCCCTGAAGATATCCTTATGTGTGAATCCTAGTTTTAGTTCTTGCAGAACATTACTGGGTTTGAAAATTTCAAGGTTCGTGGTGCTGCCATGTCTGATGTCATTAACCTTATTAGCCATTCTTCTCCTCATCCGTGATTTGGTTACAACTACAACAACAAATTCTTTAGGCTTTATTATTTTTACTTTTCTGGTTCTCAAAATTATTGCATTCCTCTGCTGACTAGCAAGTAGCAAGTTCTCACAAACTGAAAAGTGCAAGCTTGAGTAGGCCCATCATCTTTTCTAACGAAAAATCTTTCAAGACTCATTTTCTTGCTCACTGATGGGCTTCAACATCTTCTTATGAAGACTAAGTGGCTGAGCGTGCAACTTGTTTTTCTTGCTTCAGCTGTCTAGAAGTCAATACAGCAGGCCATATATGAACATAATGGGTACTGTGCTAGATTGGATCTCCCCCCAAAAATAGATGAAACAAGTAACTATTTTATTAGAATAAAACAAAGATTTCAATGAACAAATCAGGATAAGTAGTCTAGACAGACCAGGGTTGTATATGCAAAGGTATGAGAAATTAGCAACCAACGAAAACAAAAGAGATGTGAAGTCAAAGTCAAAAACTGCTTTGGAAAGAAACTACCAAACTGACTGCAAACGATAACGCAGTATAAATAACTTTATCTGCATGGTGACAAAATGAATATAAGCAATAAATAAAAACTTTAAGTTGAATAACACATCAAAATCCCAGTTTTGTCCCAGAATGACAGCAATGTAGAAGGCTGCTTACGAATCTACAAGATGGCTTTATCTTTCATATCTACTTAAACAACAAATTTAAACAAATTTAAAAAGCCAGGAGGTTTTTCTTTTGACCCAATGCACAGCTTTATCCAGCCTCTCTTGCAGCTTTCTAAGTTTATCTTGTGTAAAGTTTAAGGGGCACCAGGGAGCCCAAAATACCACACACAACTTCCACAGACACAATTTCAAGTTCAAACAAAAGTCATTTTATTTCATATTACTACACCTTGACAGGCTTTTAGGTCAATCCATGCTGTATGAACCAGTAAGTCAATCGTCTTTCTGTCGTCTTTCATCTTCACACTGAGTCAGGTCAGATGGCTCCTATTATGTTGGACCTTGAAGTACTTCCGATGTCACAATAAAGTATGGTGGAAGCACTTCCAGGATGTGTAGGAGGGAGACAGTGCCCTCTGGTGGCACCTAGGGATTCCAACTGGGTTGCCCTTCTAAACTACATGTCCTATGAATCCCTGGAGGAGTCCCAAATGGGACCATATTTTAGTTGCACTGCCATTTTTTGCCTTGATGGATTAACTTTCCCCAAGGGCTAGTTTTCCCCAGTCCATTAATAATACAACTGCCCCAACACGAATAGGAACCTAGTGCCATCTCAGCTGGGTTGCACCTCCACTGAAGCAGTCTATACATTATGGACTCCTAGCCAGACAAGGTGTTGTTCCTCATCCCAGACAAAATGTCTGTAAATCCATTATGGCATCTACACTTGTTAATACTTATGGCTGCATGTGAGTATAGTCCATGATGGACTCAGATCAGGCTGTGTATTACAGAACAGCTGTCACTGCAACAGAAGGATCTGCATCCCCTGCAGCCTGAGAACAAATTATTGCCTGCCTTTACATTTTGGGGAGTGTGATTTGGCTGTGAACAACAGGATTTCATTAAATATATGGAAATATTCAGTGTATTACTCAGTTACTCAGATTTCACTGGACCATGCATGCAAGTATCCTTCACGGTCATTGAAAAATTGGCCATTGACTGCCTTCACTCTGTCTGTTAAATTTGTATATTTATGTATGAGAGTATAAATGCATATAATCTCTGATTATGTTGTTCTGTTGAATCCATGTGTGCATCCTGCTCTTTCCTAGTTGTCATCACTGACTTGGTAAACTGTGGGATTACGTATTTATTTTAAAGTTAACTTCAAATAGCTTATTATGTTCACAAAATCAGAGAGCCAGGATTCAGCACTTGAAAAAAAATCAATTCTGAATGATTGCTAATGTACAAAATAAATCAAATGAACAGACATTTACAAATCTCTCTTATAAAGTGACTTCAAGTTGTAAAAATAATATTTTGGTGTGAATTTAAAACAGCTTTTCAAGTGATGCTCTCATGTTGTGTTTGATTAGGAGGTGTTGGTCCACATGACATTGATACATTCATGGAAGCCTTGATGAACACAACCAAAGAGAAGGTGGAATCTTGTTCAGGATCTTCAAGTGTGACACCATGGAAGAGGGAATTCAGGTAGGACAATGTACAGCAGTGATTTGTATGCATTGTCATTTGTTTACCTGATCACCAAAACCAGAGTTTCTGGGCACAATTTGAAAAACAGTCCTCAGATCATCCATGTCAATGGTGGGAACTGAAGGGACACAATTAAATTTAATTCATGTGAATCTAACCTCCATTCTAAACCTTATAGAGTTGGTTATTAATGTAGTTATCCAAAGTGACCTACACCAAGGGAAGCAAGAAAACAGGTGTCTATGAATCTTTAAAGGAATACTCCAGACAAAAATGATATATTTTTTATACATTACTTGCCCCATGTAGTTTGTAGTAATAGTTAAAAAAATCAATCCATCCATTATCCAACCCACTATATCCTAACTACAGGGTCACGGGGGTCTGCTGGAGCCAAACCCAGCCAATACATGGCACAAAGCAGGAAAGAAACACCGGGCAGGGTGCCAAACCACCACAGGGTGCGCACACACACACAGCCACACACTAGGGATAATTTAGAATCAGCAATGCACCTAACCTGCATGTCTTTAGACTGTGGGAGGAAACCCACACAGACACGCAAACTCCACGCAAGGAGGACCCGGGAATCAAACCCGGGATTCCTAACTGCGAGGCAGCAACTGCGCCACCGTGCCACCCTAGTTAAGAAAATATTGAATTACATTTTTTCATACTGCAAAGAGATGAAAAAAAAATTCTGATTTACTAGGCATCTGGCAACATTAGACAACATTATCAAAACACTACCAAGTCATAAGCTCAGAACGTCCTAAACACAAACAATTTTAGTGAAATACTGTTAAACGTGTCACTTCCAGATAATGCTCTTGTGAACAAAAACGTTAAAGTGCTCAGATGCAAACAAGCATTTGAATAACAGACCCCGCCTCCTATCATTTATTTACAGTCATATTCACAACTGGAGTACCTTGGACTTATTTAGTGGCAGACACGGTGAATGGACCTTGTGGTTGTTGAAGCTTCTTAGACACGCACAAGTACGAATCATATTCTCTCCCTGATAATATTTTCACAGATTTTTCTTTAACTTTTAATCTTTTTAGTCTTTCTCACCCCTTCACCACCTAACAGCTAAAGTGTGGTAAGCATAGTGATGCAAACTGGCTGCGGTCGCATCCTCCAGGTGGATGCTGCACTTTGGCGGTGGTTGAAGTGGCTCCCCACTCACTCTGTAAAGCACTTTAAGTACATTGAAAGCACTATACAGTATGTGTGTAAAAAAATATTGTTATTATTATTTTAATTATGTACGTCTGAAAACTTTCCACCGTTGATATCACATGAAACACAACGCATAAATTGATACTGGGCCAGACCCCAGATCATTGAATGAGGGAGAAGGGGGCAGCTTTTCAATTCAAATGCTTGGGTATGACTGAGTATGATCTGTTTCATTTCACAAAAGCGCAACAATATTTTATTAAAATACATGTGTTTGGGACTTTGCGAGTATATGACTGGACGATTTGACCCATGGATTATGTGGCACAAAATGTGACATTTTTTTCATGGACATTTTGGTATTTCTTGATGTTGTTTTTTTATCCTCATTCTTCATGAAAACATGAGGTTAAAAATGTTTCTCAGCCATCACTACAAACTACATGGAGTAAGTAACACTTCATATTTGGGTGGAGTACTCCTTTAATTAGATTAGATTAGATTAGATTAGATTAGATTAGATTAGATTAGATTAGATTAGATTAGATTAGATTAGATTAGATTAGGGTTAGATAAACTTTATTAATCCTATGGGGAAATTCAGATGCATACTGGAGCAGAAATGTAAAAAAGAAGGATACAGACTTACAGGAAAGATAACACAGTCAATCAATCAATCAATAAGTAAATAAAGTAAATTAATAAAGAAAATAAAAATAAACACATGTATATTATGCAGATATTTCAAAATGAATTTAAAGAGTACATTGGGAGGAGGCATTGAATTGCTCCATAGAAGTGGGCAGAAAAGACCCCCAGAGGCACTTCTTAGCACACTGTGGTGGAATGTGCCTGCAGTTGAAAAGGCTGCAAGAGAGCACCTCCTGGAATGGGATGGAGGGCACATTTCATGATGGCATCCATTTTTCCACCATCCTCTTTTCCACAACAGATTTAAGTGTGCCTAGGGTTCGCCTTGTGCATCTTTTGAGCTGGCTACTATGAACTGGTAGAACATTTCCAACACCTTCCTGCATACATCAAAAAATTTGAGTCTCCTTATCAAGTCCAGTTTTTTCTGGCCCTTCTTGTCCAGTTGTCAGACCAGTCCAGTTTGTTGTTCATGTGAACCCCCAGGTACTTGTAACTCTATACCACTTCCACATTCTCTCTCTGAATGGCGACTGGTCTCAGTGGATCCTTGGCAATCCTCAATTGGAAATATATATATTCCCTATTTCTATTATTTTTGCTTTGCGACCTCGCCCACCATAACCTATCATCTATGGGGGGGGAGCAAACGCTGTAGATTCCTCAAAAATTTCAGTCTCTGGCTTTTGACAGATCTCAATGTTTTAGGGTCCCCTGATATTAAAAATATATCTGAATCTTGATGATGTGTGTGTGTGTGTGTGTGTGTCTGTATGTCACAGTTTCTTGAGGACAATCTAAAGCTAAAATGGCTGTATGGAAAAATACCAAATTCGAAACTTAAGCCTGTTATGAGATGACAATGTTCTGATTAGTTTTTGAGTAAATTGTGCATGAGAAAGAGGCACTCTAGAGGAACCCTTAAATGCTGTAATTCTGCAGTTAGTTCTGAATTGTTCTCGCCCACTGCTATCATAATGAACTATTATATGATCAGAAAAATCAGCATCAGAGTGGTAATTACTAACATGTTACAGAATAGTTTGGGTGACTTAGTTCCTAGGGTCGCAAACCCTACTGACGCTCATGTCCATATTTTTTTCCTAAGATTTTTGGGCAACTGGGGAATCCTTTTCTTTCTTACATATTCAGTACCTACTGGGAAAGCCCACCATTCAGAAAATTGTGCATGAAACATGTCATGTGTTAAGGGAATGTCTCCAGCCTCTTGTCATGCCAAACCCAACAGAACAGCTATGGACTGCCAGTGTTCTTAGTTCCCTAATTGTCTTGGAGCCCTGGAGATCTGGTGCTCCTGAACATTAAATGAAAGACATGTAAATGCAATAAAGACTTTTTCTTCATGCTTATCTGTATTTTGGCAGGAATTGACACCAAGGAAATGCTGCATGTGACATTTTTTTGATGCCATCCAAACACGCATCCAACTGAACCAAAGTGATGAAAGCCTGTGTGGATGGTCTGATTCGCTGAAATAAGCCGAAAAATGCTCTGCATTCAATTCACGCTCACCTGACGCTACAGACGGCGGAAAAACTCTCCGTTCAGATATCTGTGTGAGCGGGGCCTTAGTTTCCCTTTTTTCCACTCACAATTTTGCTTATTCAGCTGGTTGTTTCTAGTACTGCTGCAAATTGTCCTTTATATTTACTTATTTGGCTGATGCCTTTATCTAAGGCAACTTACAACATATATGATATAATTGGTTACATTGCTTTTGGTTTTCCAATTAAAGCACAGGCAGGTCAAGTGACTTGCTTATGGTCAGGCAGTGTCAGTACTGGGATTTGAACCCACAACCTCAGGGCTTGAAGTCCAATGCCTTAACCATGACAGCACACTGCCTGCCATGTTGATCAACTTGCTTTTTTGCTGTGTATTGTATACCAACTGGCACATTATATGGTGCCCACTGCACAGGAAGTACAGAGGGGTCCACTTATTGGGACACATTCCACTTCATCACACACATTAATGACTAACGGATTTAGGAGTGCCCTTTGAAAGGTCAATTTCATTCATCCCAAATGTTCACATGTTGAGATAGATTGTAGTGATCGCTAGCTGGTTCGGATAATTTCACTTTCAAGTTGATGTGTGTGTCCACCGATTGTACATGCAAGCTGGAAAACTCCCGTCAACGGCAAAATCTCACCCCAGTATGCTTCAGTCTGTGAAGCAATTTACTGTGAGGTGCAAGCCGCAGTTGGTCCCTCAGACTCATCAAATTATGTGTTGCAACCGAATCAAGTGAGGATGGCAAGGGCCTGTCGCTCATTGTGTGGCATAGTATTTGTTTCCTATGGCATTAATACAATAGTTTTCACAGATGAACACTTTTTTGTGCCGTGTGTGACCATTACTTTAATGAACATTATTCGCCATCATGTGTACTTTTCTTCCTGAAAGTCTGCTGCTTGACAAACACACTTTTTCGTAATTGTTACTTACACTGCAGAGCTGGGCAATGTACTTGATACACGTGGGTTCTTTAACACAGGATTTGCATGTAGTAATGTCAGTGAGATTGTGGTGCCGTTGGGCATGCTAGTCACAAATCTTCTCATCTGCCTGCTGTTTGACCTGTTCTGACCCTTGTATATGCAAATCTAGAAATCTGATGTAGAACAGTGTAATCAGTAAGGTGCACCACTGAGCACCAAAACAACAGACCCAACAATACCTAACACAATCACAGGCTCAGATAATGGACTTTTTTAATCCAACAAGTAGCAGCCCAAAAACCATACAAACCAAAAAATTTCTTCTCTCCTTCCCCCTCCAGTTGAGTGTTGCCTGCTGTCTCCTGACTCCTAGTTAAGGCATCTGGCTTTTATTCTGGACCAAGAACAGCTTCTTATGACCCGGCATGACTTGTGGGGAGTACAACAGGATTGTTTGAGAACCAGGGTAGTCTTCCCCTTACAATGCCCCTACTTGTGGTAACCATGGACTCCGGCAGGGTTGAACTTCTGGACTCCACCTCCAGAGGACCACTGCCACTTAACGTATGAAGGACGGAACTGCACCTGCCCCTGCTTGCCAATCCCCTGGCACCTTCTATTTTATCCCAAAGTTGTGCCACCATCCATCCAGGATGCTTGTCTGTCCTCTGTGGCACCATCCATCCATTATCCAACCCACCATATCCTAACTACAGGGTCACGGGGGTCCTCTGTGGCACTCACAACATATTTTAGTAGCGCTGTTCAACATCAGGTTTATGTCACTCAGTAGAACGAGCCCTGTGACTTTATCAATGACAACAAGTACTAACCTGTGCTGTATTAGTTAGAAACATGAGAACATTCTTGATAAGAACAGGCCATTCAAAGATCTCCAAACCTATAAGTCTTAAATCCTCCAAAATAATATCAAGTGGTGCTTTGAAAGTACCTAAAATCCTACTGTCTACTTCACTACCTCACTGGTCACTTATTCCACGTGTCTTTGGTTCTCTGTGTAAGAAAAACTTCTTAACGTTTGTGTGAAATTTACCCTTAACAAGTTTCCGTCTATGTCCCCATGTTCTCTTGAACTCATTTTAAAGTAGCAATATTGTTCCATAATGCTAATGCCTTTCACAATTTAAGACACTTCATTTGCGTCTCCTCTTAATCTCCTTTTACTTAAACTGGAAAGACTCAGCTCTTTTACTCTTTCTTCATAACTCAGCCCGACGTCCTGGGTAACATATACTGTATAACATGGAAAAGAACACTCACATTGACACAAAAAGGGCCATGAATAATAAAACTAGAATGTTCTTGAGACAAAGTAGTATGTGAAGATGAATGGAGGCCTAAGTTTAAAATGGGAGACAGTTCAGCATGATTTTGTGGACTTTGTATTTGTAGGTTTGGCAAGGAAGCCTGCAAAGTTTCAAGTAGATGATGAATAGGCAGCAAATGGTGACACGTTTACAAGTAGAACCTGATGCTGTCTGTGGAACAGCAAAAGATGCTTTTGTTATTCCTTGAAGATCATTTTAAGCCTGAAGTCATGATTCTATGTGATGCACAGAAAAGACTCAAATAGCAGCAGTGATTTTTGGCAAACGCACACCTACAAATAACAAAAATATAACTTGCTGGTCAAAGGTATCTTACAGAGTTGAAAACGTAACTGAGATGTGCCATGATCTAATACTGGGTTTGACATTTTTTGCTTTGTCCTTAAAAATTAGTGAAGTTTTTGTTTAAGGATTTTAAAGGCAGATAATTCCAATGATTATGTTTTTAAGGTTTTTTTTTTGCATTTTTAGGGATACCTCAGGCAGAGTAGTGGCTCTGTGGCTAAAGGATCTGGGCTGGTAACTCAGAAGTTGCCGGTTTGAATCCTGGCAGTGACAGAAGGGATGCTATTCTTTTGGGCCCTTGAGTAAGGCCCTTAACATGCAATTGCTCCAGGGGTGCTACACAAATAGTTGACCCTGCATTCTGACCCCCAAAAATCTCTCTGGAGTGTAAGCTCGGGTATGTGAAAAATTACAAATTCCAAGTACAAGAAATTTCATTTGGCAATTAAAGGATTAAAAAAATCTCCCACGGTGCCATTTTGAGTCTACTGTTGCTAAAATGTTAGGGATAAGGTTAACTGAAAGTGTGCAGTATGGGACCTCAGGGAGTTGAAGAGATAAAGGTTAGTGTCATACACTTCCTTGCTGTTCAAGAATGTGTTATTATTATTTGTTAAAAAGACTTTCTGCTTTTGAATTTATTTGTTTTGACTACAATTTTTGTCATATGATTTGGCTCTGGCCATGAGAACTTCCATTTATTGACCATCTCACTCCATTTCTTACTACATTCCCTGTCTCTCATTGTGGGCCTTGTTTTATTTGTTTCTTTATCTGTTGGCTACAACCTTGACTAGTTTAATCCAGACCACAGTCTGTATCCCAATTTCAATTTCAGTGGAAGTGGTAACCAGAAAAATACGTGAAGGATTGCCACAAGAGCTTATACATTCCAATGAGCGAGCGAAGCGAGAACAGCTGCTGTACAGGTTTTGAAATGGTTGACGCACAGCACAAGAAGCAGAACTTGCAGCACGGCAGTAAGCAAGCAGGTGATCCATCCGCATCTCCAAAACGTGCGTTCAGCCACCCCCTTCACAACACGAGCGGAAGAGATGTGAAGTAACTGCCGTGTGGCATGCCCCTGGGTCAGATCAAAAATCTCACCTATAAGATGGGGTCATTTGAAAAAAACATAATAAATTGTGTGTAATAAATGCATGCTGTTTTGGTCAGAGATATTTATTTTATTTTGGGAAATCACTATAATCTTTGAAATTGTTTAGAATTTCTATGCCATTATCTAAAGTCACGTTATTTTCAAGGTGTGAAATGCGGGTTATCCTGGCCATTTGGGACGCCCTAATTGACCGTTTTTCCCATCTAAAAAACCTAACAAAGTTGAAAATAAATTTGAAAAAGATGTCATGTTATAAATTACTCTGCCCTTGTCAATGGGTTCATGAGTAGGTATTGCAGAAGTAGGCAGATGGCTCTGCACAGCCTGGGTATGGCAATTGGGTGGCAGCAGGTACAGAAAGGAAGTGTGCCTGTGGTGGTATGCGTTGGCCTGATACTTCATGGTTGCTTCTTGGAGCCTTTCCTGAAACCGCTGGTAGTCATAGACTGAGATGAGCCAGGCTAATAAAGACACAGACATGCAGCAAGGGGAAAGTGTAAAGGTGACAAGTGCTTCTATTAAAATCAATACAGAAAAAAACAGTGTTCAAACTAAAGTGCAGTTCTTCAATTAAATATATAAATAATCCATAAACTGATGCAAATCCGTGGAGGTTTAAAATATCCATAATAAACATGTCCATTAAAACATTACAATCCACAACTGGGATCTTTTCTTTACAAATGCATTAGCCCTGACTTGTGTTACACTGGTCAATGCAAGGTGGTGTGGCTTTTGTTTACAGATTTCATGTCCCTGTATGCTGTGACCTTTCTGCTTTCATACATTCAAACCTAACTGGTAACATTCTGCCTATCTGACTTATGATATACCTATAGTCAGTCAGGCTTCAAGCATATTTTCATTTAGTTTTAGTTTATTGTCATTTATATCAAGTTAATTTTGTTATAGATAGATAGATAGATAGATAGATATATAGATAGATAGATAAGGCTAGATAGATAGATAGATAGATAGATAGATAGATAGTTTCTGTGTCCCCTGGAGGAAATTTGTCTTTTTAAATAATCTTTTTAAATAAATAAACACATAAATAGCTATGTGTTAAATTAGTAAATATGTAAATAAATAAATAGTATATATAAACACACACAATTTGGTCTAAACACAAACCAGAATGACAATAAAGCAAGAAAATTAACAAGAAAGAAAAATGTCTGGCTTTTATGTCCTGCATTTTAAATGTGCTGCCACCTTCTGTGCTTTGTGGTTGAAGCCCCAGTGGGCGGGGTTAACTCTGACGTGACCGCTGCTGGTCCTCCTGCTGACTTTATGTTCTCGGTCAGAAGTGAGACCCAGCACTGGAGCACTGAGTATGTTTTTGAGGTACCTGTGAGTATTGTTTTTATTTTTGACATTTTCTGTTTTGTTTGTGGATTCTGCTATTTGGATTGTGTATTTGAAGTTGTTTGCTTTGCATTGACTTTTAGACAATTCATTAAGAAGTTTAGATTATTATTAAGAGGTGGCATTGTGGCTAAGGCTATGTGCTGGTATCTGGAAAGCTGCCCGTTCAAAATCGTTTACTGCTAGAAGGGATCGTTCTCCATTGGGCCCTTGAGCGATGTCCTTATCCTGAAAATTGCTCCTGGGGCGCTGACCCTGCACTCTGACCCCCATAGGTCATATGAAAAGACAAGTTCACTTTGGGGATTAATAAAGTATATCAAATCAAAAAAAAAAAAGTTCAGCATGAAGGCATTTTTGTGATCCCTTGACACTGAGGCAGGACATACCGTCTGTTTGCAGTAAGCTTCTTGTGCAGAGCACAGAGTTGTAAAATTGCATACAGCAATGTGTTATCAAGAGCTCTGTAAAAGAACTTGAAAAAGAAAAAAAAACTGAGCAGATTAAGGTTATTAATGGAAAATCCTTTTCATTTTTTTATGTTTCTTGTCTAGAATGGAAATATCGGAAGGCAAAAGTCGATCAATGTCTCCTGCAAAAGAAAACGGTAACCAAATTTCTAATTATTTCTTGGCTAGCTTTTTTTGTTGTGCAATTTAGGAAAAAGTTCAAAGTATAAAACAGCACCAAGGTTCTTGCACTACTGAAATCACTGCCATTGCTTGTTTTTTACGCATCAGCTGTGGTGTTTCATACAGGTTGACGCCCAACTCCACTGTGAAGGCAGCAGTCATGAAGTCCAATGGGAGTCATATAATTGTGTGTCTTAAGGGTCACACTACACTATTTTATTGAGGGTCAAATAATATTGCCATAGCAATATTTTTTCATGAAAGACATAAGGAAAAGCTCAATCTTAATTATTCTGTTAATACTTCAATAATAACCAAAGCAAGAAATCTGAAGGAATCCCACTGGAGCAACATTCGATTTTTCTTCTTTTTTGCCCATTGTGGCTGCAACTCTTTGGGGTCTCACTGATGCACTCTACAATTTCTGTTGATCCTCCCTCAATTCCTATTCTTTAGTCATTTTCATTGCCTTAAGGCAGAGTTTGCAGTAAATCAGTCGATCACAGCCTGTTGTTTAGTCAAAAGCTGTCAGTTTTGTGATTTCTATCTGCAAGCTTTCAAGGTAATCCAGGCCCCTTCTTCAGGCAAGATCTAGAGTTGCCTCGAAAGCTTGCATATTGTAATCTTTTTAGTTAGCCAATAAAAGGTGTCATTTTGCTTGACTTCTCACTACATTCATAATGGCTAACATGGTACAACACCCTAGTACTAATTGATTTCTATCTAAATTTATTTTCTTCCTCAGTTTGAATGATCTTGGCAGCAGTGATTTGTCATGCAAATGCATTAATAGACTGATAGCAAAGCTCTACATTGTAGTAGGAACATACAAACAAGACTACGCAAGCTACCGCGTTACCGTGTTGTAATGCCAGCAGCTTGTACATACATTTTTCATTAATTTGGACTTTAGAAGAATGGAGAATCTATTTATGGAAATTTATCTTCTTCTTCTTTATCTTTTCCCACTTGTATTTGGGGTGGAAGTTCTTGATCAACCTTCTCCATACAGTACATCTCACTCCTGCATCTCCTCCCCTGTCAGCCCTTTCCTTCAGATTTTCTTTTAATTTATCCATTTGCCTCCAATTTAGTGTCCTTCGCTTTCTCTTCCCCTGTACTCCCATTCCCAATACTGTGTTTTAAAATATTTTGCAAAGTTAAATATTCTTTTCATTCTTTGTGTGCGTGTCACAGGAGACTAGTCATGTGACTGTGAATATTGTGCTCCTTACATTACATTGACATACAGTGGGATGCAAAAGTTTAGGTAACCTTGTTAATAGTCATTATTTTCCTGTATAAATTGTTGGTTGTTACGATAAAAAATGTCAGTTAAATATATCAAGAACACACCTGAGCACAGGCATGGCAAGAACACTGCAGGGTTGAAGGGCTTATTCACGCAACCCAGAAACCTGGTAGAAAAGAAAATGTCACATACATATTCCAAAAAGAAATATTTTTCTATATTAGAAATTCTGCTGTGGGCTGGTGCCCTGTCCTGGGTTTGTTTCCTACCTTGCACCCTGTGTTGGCTGCGATTGGCTCCGGCACACCCCCATGACGTGTAGTTAGGCTATAGTGGGTTGGATAATGGATGGATGGATGGATGGATGGATATTAGAAATTGCTTTTAGCATCTCATTGAAAATTGCTGGAGTTTGATTAAGACAACTGCTATAAACATTTGATTAATACATTAAACTACTGAGAGGAGTTTGCTGCTGTTCTAGTTTTTTTGAAAAACAGCAACATCTGCTAAGGGTCAAGAACAGTGCCCCTTGTACCCTTAATCCAGGAGTGTCAAATTCTGGGCCTGGAGGGAGAATCCTTTTCCTTATAAGTGACCAGTTTCCACTGCTAATTAACTTGCTTTTCCATTCAGTTTTTAAGGATTCAGTCCTCTGAATTAAATCTTTTCTTCATTAACCTCCTTAGCCTTAGTTATTTTCTCAATTACAAATTACATATTTATTAAATCTGATCTTTCTATTGTTAAATATGTAAAACACACTAGTACAAAGTCAGAAGTGTAGAAAGTATAATAATAATAATAAAAATAATACTAATATCATAGATACTGTCAAAATGTGTCGTTTGTGTAGTATATCTGGAAGCATGGTGAAATACACAATTCATTGTCAGAGTCGGGACAACAGTGATATGATTCCTTGCAAATTTCCTTTCCAGACTGATCAGGTTTTGAACAGCATACTGCACATGTGCAATTGACACAAACGTCACTTTCGGATTCTTTAGAATCACTTTTGATTTCACTGTCCATTTCAGTTTCACTGCCTGAAGACTGGTTCACTTCGTCATCACTGCTCGTATCATTGTCAACAGTGTGAAACACTTGGGATGCTGAAAAACGTTTCTTACGAGATGTTATTATGAGGCTAGGAGAAGACATGTCTGCACCATTGCCTGGGTAACACTCGAGCCTGTCGCTTGCACAAGGCACGTCTGTATCATTTCCTAAACAACACTCAGCACTAATGCTGCTGGCACTTTTATAGCCCGAGTAACCTTCAGGTCCAATGATTACACGTCTATACAGTTGCCTGAGTGATGCTCGGGACTAGCGCTTTTCCCACTGTTTTTACAGCCCAAGTGAAGTTCAGGTCTAATGCTAAGGAGGTTAAATGACAGCCAAACAGAAATGAGATGTGAAACAAGTTAACAGATGACCAGCTAAATTGGGACATCAAACTCCAACCTTGCATTCCAATCAATTTCTTAAAGAGAAGCTGATTCTTGCTGTTAATTAAACCTGTTATTTAATTTGATGGCTTGTTGCAGCTCTCATTCTGCCACAGCAAACATTTCCAAAACTGTTGATTTTCTAGTTAGAATGAAAACCTGCAGCTGCCGCAGCCCTCCAGGACTGGATTTGGACATCTGCTGCCTTAATCTCAAATTAAGGAATATCTAGAAACAGAGACATTCACCAACATTTTCTTAGTTTGGCCAAGAAAATAAGTCTTGAGGAACTTTGTTTGCATTGCTACTAACAGGTCTGTAACCATCAAAGGTAACAGCAGTGAGTTTCTTTAACAACCCTAAAAAAATAAAGGTTTCCCTGGTCTGATTTTGCAACAATCCATTGTGTTATAAATCAGAATTATGACAGGCATTGTGGACATTTTTACAAATATAGTTAACTTATTTCATGCAAGGAATTTACAAAGATAAATATTCTAAACCTATCTGCAGGAAAATGAAGCTGAGAAGGAAAATTGCTGTTGTGTAAAGATGGCTTAGGTGGTTGGGTTCTCTTTTGCCTAAAATATTTCAGTTTTTGGGAGAAGGAACATTTTAGCTGCATGATGCATCATGCCTGACAAAATTATCAGAGCAATAGTATTCAGCACAGCAAATTGAAAGAACCAATTAATTACACATTTTATACAGACCATTGCAATGCACTCTGCGTTGAATTTCAGGGGCAGGATAACAGTCAAAGGAGGTTCTGTTTAAATTATACAAGAAGAAGACATTGCAATTATCTAGTTTTTTTCAAGATACTCCAAATGTTTTACATAGAGTGTGTGTGTGTGGGGGGTGGGGGCACATTTTAGCCACCACCAATGTACAGCATCCACCTGGATGATGCAATAGCAGCCATTTTGCACACAGCACACATTAGCTGTAATGGGAGAAGGTTAGGGGATGATTAGGGGGCCAGAATAACTGGGCAATTTATCCTGGACATCAGGATACACCCTATTCTTTACGAACGATGCCCAAGGATCTTTAATGACCACAGAGTCTCAGGACCTCAGTTTTTCATCTTATCTGAAGAACGACACCATTTTCACAACACTGTGTTCCCATCATTGCACTAGGGCATTAGGATCCATACTCAGACCACAGGGTGAACACCCCCTGCTGGCCTCCCTACCACTTCTTCCAGCAGCAACTCAAGCTTTTCCTGGATGGTCTCCCATCCACACACTAGCTGGGACAAACATGCTTAGCTTCAGGTGGATGATTTCTTCTGCAGTACATGTGCTATGGCTGCTGGTATATAAATAATGCACTAGTAAGGCCTCATCTGAAGTATTGTGTGTAGTTTTGGCTTTTGGACCTCTGGTCCTCTGAGGGAATGACAAGTTTAAACAAGGACAAATTTTGGGGTGCCAACCTGGCCATCCCCATTCACTTAACGGTTCAAACAAGAAAAATGCTTGATGGAGTGAGAATGAAACAAAAACTGTTGCCACCAGAATAACAGGCTATAGAAACAATGACTGCTTTGTCTGGCGTTAGGTGATTGAGGAGCTCCTTTGCCCTTGGTTGTTAGGGTAAGAAGTGACACCTCTTTCTGGGTGGTTGTGCTTTCATGGTCCAGGGGCTGGAAGGGACAGAGGTAGTTGCCAGCACTGGGCGGTTTCTCTACATTGTGTAGGAAGAAGAAGACAAGACAGCTAGCAGAGGTACCCCCCTCTCTGTCTGCGGTGGTACCTCATACCTGGAAGGAACTTGGAGGGTGACCCTCTGATGTGCATGAGTGACAGGCTATGAAATGACATAGCAGCGCTAGATAAAGCCCAGAAGACAGGGACTATGTTATGAATCTGTCAACCTCTAACATTCTTTAGTGAAATATCAATAGTTTATTAATTTTCTGTATTGGTCAGTAAAAGTCAAAAAGATGCCTTAGACTTTTGGCCTGTCCTTACTGCTCCACTGTGGACCAGACACTGTCATGAAGAATACTCCTGGATGAGTTAACTTCAGTTCAGAAGATTCAGCCATTCATTTGCCAGATCTGCTCATCTTCATGGATCCAACAAGAGTGAATTCAATAAGAGAGAACACACTTCATTTTTATTGTGTATTTAAGTGAAACAATATGATGAAAAGCTTTCTTGCTTGACACCTTTTTACAAAACAGACTAATTATATAAAAGGTAATGTTTCAGGTTAGTAGCTTATACTGCATGACTTTGATTGAAAGTTTTGTAATTATTTATCATTCTTATTTGGGTTTATGTAGCGATCCTTCCAAGTGTTCATACAGTAAATTCAGAAGTGTTACAAAGTGACTCTTTGCTCTGTATGCAAGTCGTTGAGGGTCCAGGAGAGGCTCAGTTTTGTTAAGTTGCTGTCTTTTAATGAACATTTCAAAGGGTTTCATTATATGAGAAGTTAATAGCGGTGGTCTAAAGTACATTAATGCTTTGGGGTGTGCAGGAGACCGGAAGCAGTTTCCAGGTCTTGTTTAAAAGAGAGCCCGCTGCCTCACTTAAATCAAGTCAGAGTACTGGTATTCTTATGAAGAGGTGCTTTTGTCAAGTAAAAATTATTTATTTGATCTTGGAATTGTGTTGGGTATTGCTGTGTCTGTGGTTTGGGGCTCAGTGGCGCCCCTTAGCGGTTTTTTGTTTGCTTTTTGTTCTTATGGTTAAAGGCATGGCAAGAAACATGTATGGTAAAAATTAATGTTTTGTTACCTTTTGCTTTTGTTCTGTAGCTTTTGGGGAGGCAGTTTCACAAAGGGAGTGTAAGGAAAGGGTCACAGAAAAAAATCTTGAGCTTGATTCACATCATAAAGGAATCGACAAGAGGAAGCACAATGTCTGCTTGAAAGCTACACCACGAGAACAAGGACAAGGTAACAAAACCCACGGGTACAGCATTGTTTTCCAGTACTGATGTTACAATTTGCAGTGTGCTTAAGTGTCTTGTTCAAATGTTATCATCTTTTCTGAAAGAGCTGCTCCATGAAATGCAAACTGATATTCAAAGAGGACAATTGAGGCTGTCAGACAACAAGAACATGGAACTCTTCCTGCCCGTAAAGGTAGGCCTGTCAGCTGCACCCTGCCGGATAAAATGAGCCTCTTTGTTTGCTTTATGTACTCTCATGAACTGTACCTGTTACACTGTAGAGATAGTTAAAAAAACAACAGACATGGTGCCAGTTTGTCTCATTGAATCCTCACCCACTGGGGCTAATTTAGAATTGTCAATGTGTTAAACCCACCATCTTTGAGGATGTGAAAGGAAGAAAGCATAAAGATGCAGTCAGCACATGGAAAGTCCACATAGCCAGCTATTAGAATTTGGATTTGAATGGTGAGGTAGCAACATTAAGCACCACTCAGCTCCTTCAGGACTCAAGTGTAACTTTGCTTCAAAATCTGCCTGATCTAGTTTCAGAATTGCCATATTCTTCTTCTATGAATCCATTGAAGTACCCTTTTTTATTTGGAACAGGGTTCTAGGCAGTGTAAAATAAACAAGAGGAGACAGAAAAGATTTGGAGTGGCCACCCCGTTTATATGAAAGATGGTTAATGAAAAGGCAAAAAAAAAAAAAATGTCTTTACAGACTTGAGTCCAAAACAGAACTGAGATACATTGGAAAAGATGGCCGATATATAGCAGCCTGATAGGAAGAGGCGGGTTTGGAAGCTGAAATGTTGTCATTGAGAGGCAGGTTCTAAGAGATCGGTTGTGAAGTAATGTCATAGGAAGGCAGGTTTTAACATTGGTAGTAAGCAGGTTCTGGGGGACCTGAGGTGGACGTGACGTTTTAATGGGACGGGTTTTACTGATGATCCACAGAGGGAAAGAGGAGAAAGAGTTAGAGTACAGCGCCATCCCTCTGTCCGGTGGAGAAACACTTTATTTGAGGCTGTAAACCGTCTCCCATGTGCACATGTGTGACAGCAGCAATAGATGTAATGTATCAAACCAACCCATAGGGAGCACCAGTATATCACATACACCTCCACAGTACCTCAGCCATTTTTTTAACAATGTTTTAAGGGGGTGGCGCCTCCTGACAAGAAAACAGATTTAATACAGAGCCACATAATACAAAATTACATGCAGATGCAGTCATTATTTAGGGATCATGCAATTTCAGTACATGTATTAGGCTCTGAAGTGCAACTGTTCTTCTTTTCATTTGTTGTGGGCTACACTTTCATCATAATCAAATAATAATAATAGTAATAACTGAAAGCTAGTTAGGCGGAGTGGTGGTTCTGAGGCTAGGGATCTGCATCAGCAATTGGAACGTTGTTGATTTGAATGCCGTATATACAGTAAGACAAGTGATTCCACTCCATTGGGCCTTTCAGCAAAGCCCTTAACCTGCAATTGCTCCATCTTGAGTATGATGTTAACCTTCAAGCAGGTCCTCCAGCTTGCAGGGAAAACTTGGGGGCTGGTAGAAGGACTGGCACACCAGCCACTGTAAAAAAAAAAACCTCACACTGTTCCATTCCAACCAAACTAGTCTGGTGCTGAGGTGTCACCCGTTGCATGGCTATGATCGGGTTAGGGTGGCTCGTCGTGTGGTGGGTGCGGCAATGCGTTATCTCACTGTATGCTCCCAACCTCTCTCTTGCTCTTTAATAAAAGAAATCGAAGTATTCTACCAGACTGGTTCACAAATGGAGCAATCATTCTACTATCTAAAACCAAGAACTAAAAGAACTCAAAAAAACTATCATATAATTACTTGCCTATCAACTATGTGCAATATGCACACCACACTAAATTTCTGAAAGGCTTTATCAACATCTTGCAAAAATATCTTGCCAGCAGAATAAAAAAGCTGTAGAAGGTTAACACAAGGATGTAATGACTAACTACTTGTGGATAAGACAATGATAGAGGACACTAAAAGAGGAAAACATTAACTCAACATGGCCTGGATCAACTGCAAAAAGGCCTGATAGCATCCTACATAGATGGATCATTGAAGCGTTCATGATCTATGGAACTAACCCAACTAACATTCAATTCCTAGAGGCTGCAATGTGAATAGAAAACTGAGATGCAAGTCTGTTATACTGGAGGTTGCATCACAGCTGGTAGAGTAACCATTCAAAGAGGAATATTCCAAGGCGACTCCATGTTGTTCTGCGTGTCGCTGGTTCTACTCACCAACATGCCCAACAGTAACAATTTAGGCTACATCCTGTGGAAGAAGCATAGGGTTAGCTGCTATACATGGATGACCTGAAGCTCTTTGCAAAGAACAGTGGTCAGTTAGATAAACAGTTCAGCACAGGCAAGACATTTAGCAATGTCATCTGCATGGAATTCGGACTAGACAAGTTGTAACCATCAAATGAATCAAGCTTCTCTCAGGACCGGTTGCAAATCTTGATCGGGATGAGGTTTACAAATATGTAGAAGAAGATCAGAGTGATAGTATTCAGCACAGTAAAATGAAAGAACCAAAGCGGTGCAGCTTAAGGATCATCGTCTAGACAATGCAAAAAATCTAAGAGGAAAACCAAAAAGCTACTAATTAAGTTTAGTGTCATGCATCTGAAAGCTGAAACAGACTGAATGTAAGTCCCCAGAAGAAGTGACGGCATTGAGCTTATTGAGCTGAAGGGCACAGTCATCGGTCTTAACAATACATCAAACTTGAACTGATAAATGTATCACACTCATACTGAGACACGAAAAAGAGAATTATTCTCTTAATGAAATCAGCAAAGAAATGAAGTGCTAATACTTCAGGCCCAATATTTGTCCCCAGACAACAACATCTAATCTCAAGACCATCAAGAGCAAGTTGAAAACTTCACTAATCAATGAAAAAATCAACAATCTCTCATCAAAACCTTGGTCAGTTCTACAGACAAACATCAAACAACTATGTTAACAAGAAGCTGACCTTTGGATGGTTACAAGTCTATGGTTTGAAAGGCCAGAGAGTACACTCATGGCAGCTCAGGATCAAGCATTTAACATATGGTCATCAGAAAAAAACTTCTCAAGAGTTGTGGTGATAGCAAGAACAGGGTATGTCAATGTGGTGGTCTGTACCAACTCCATACTCCCTTCTTGCTTCTGGAAGCCTCTTGGAACTGAACCATTGATAGTCATTGTGATGGTCACCAGGCCTGGGCTGGCATCCTGGCCAGGGTGGTTCAAGATCCTATTCCGGCCAAGAGACCAGTTTAATGGAAGGACAGTTGGAGACTAATTGTATGGACTATTTTCTCACCCAACACAATAGCTGTCCTGGACTACAGTGCCTGAATTAATACCTGCTGGGCAGGCTGGGAAGTGTAATCCAGTAGCGCAGCCTTGTGATGTTCCATGGGTGCCGTCCTGGGGAGCTGCAGGGACAAATTGTTGCCTCCTTAAAGAAACCTCCATCTGACCTGGAAGTATCTCCTACTTGTGGTATTGTCAAGCCAGAAGTGCTCCTGGTTCCAGCATAAAAGAAGCCGTCCAACCTTATCCAGGTTAGCCAGAACTGGGTGGATGCAGACAAAGCTTGCTTGGAGGACTAAAAGGAGATAAAGAAAGGAGAAGAAACAGGGAATATAAGAGCAATTGTGCTTGTGTAATGTTTGTGTATCATCTGTGAGGTATTTGAGAAGTGATACTTGTGTTGGTGTTGGTGTGTTGGAAGGTTTGGCAGCTCATTGAACCTCCTATAGGTTTGATCATGTACCGAGATGAGCCGGGCAAATTATGACATACACATGCAGCAAAGGGCAGGGGCAAAAAAAAAAAAATTGTTTTTATTAAAAACAATCAAAAATAGCAGTGTACAAAAGTGCAGTGCTCCAGTCATTAAATAAATAAATAATCCATAAAATCTGATGTCATACATGAAGGTTTAAAGTCCCAAATTAATAATCTGTTAAAATCCACAGCAGGTAACTGTCCTTTTAAAACACGCAGGGCCTGATGCTTCTTTCTAAAACTGAAATTTTTACCATCTTCAGATCCAGCAACATGAGGAGACATCCTACCGGAATGCGCAGCCAACCTTCATCATCCAGGCTTGGGTCCCTGCTGTCCAATGGGCTTCAAACAGGGTGCTGCGCTTAGCCTTGTACCTCCCCATCTTGCTGCCACTCCTCTGCTTAACATTAGAGCAGGCATCGGGCCACTCCAGCTAGCCAAAAATTGCTCAGTCGGAGCCCCCTATCATCGGCCCTATGTTCTACCTGCAGCTCTTACCTGGCTGCCTGCCTCCACCCTACTGCACGCTGGCTCCTCACGTTCTCGTTTTTCTTTAACCTCTGTGTCTTTTGTTTTCTTGCCTTTCTCTTCTCTGTTGTTTCTCCTCCCCTTCTGCTGTGCAGGCTCCTCTCATGTTAGCTTGACTGGGTGCAGATATGACCTTCTGCCCACTCCAAGGCCTGAATGCAGCATCTGACTGATCCACTCACTTTAGCATGTGAGTGCACAATAAGCCGAGCACCTTAATCAATCCTGGAGCAGCGCTATCGGGCGCACACCTATTTAAATTCTGCTCTCCGCCTTGGACCACCTATCACAGTCAACAACAAGAAGAATGCATCAGTCACTAGCACTCTGTGCTAGTGCTGAAACAATACGCTCATTGACACTTTCGAGTACTAGTCACCTGCGCTGGTCAATGGTCTATGAGCTTGTCCTCCTAGTGCCTGACCATTGGTAAGACCACCAGCCAGGAAAGGTGGTCAAGACGAAAGATAACACTGATCATACCATTGAAGTCAAATGACTGGCCATCATTCTCTGTGACAGACACAAGAGGTGATGTCTACTCATCAATATAGCCATTACGGATGACATGAATGCCTTAAGACTGAGATTTTGCATATGTGGAACACTAACGCTTGTGTGATTCCAGTCATGTCCGGACACTTGGGCACCTGGGTCTCCAAAAATATCTTGAGGAACTGCCAGGTAAAGTGAGTGCCACTAAATTGCAGAAGATCATCCTCCTTGGAACTACCTGCATACTTTGTAAAGTCCTGACCAACAGACAATGAAACCTAAGGAATGTGGTGGGTTCCTGGTGAAAAGCAAGCAACAGAGACTGAGAAAATATAATAATAATGTTAATAGTAAAATGGCACTATCAAGTGTTTCTACTTTAAAACTTGACCCCGGGTTTGATTCTTATCTGAATTGTGTTCCGTGCAGTACCAACATATTATCCCTGAACAGTTTATTGACATTTTGCTAAGCTATTCAGTGAGACTAATTCATCTAGTTTATTTATTTTTGCCATTTTTGGCACACCCTGAAATAGAATCATGTCCCCAGTATTGGGCCATTTCTTACCTTGCTGCAATCTTGGGTGTAATAGGCCCACACCCCTAAATAAGATAAAGTGGGGAATTGAATAGGTGGAAGTAATAACCAAAAGCATTTGTGTTGCTTCCAGTGCCGTGTCACCATCTAGAGGTCTGAATCTGCAATGACCTTAAGTAGGCAGAAATGAGTCCTAGAAAATAAATGGCTGAAAATTGACACAATATGAATACTTGTTCTGGCTAATTTAGCCATTTGTAACAAGTTTCACTGTCTTTTGTATTTCTAAACTTTGAAAGATAACAATGAGAACCCTGAACAAAGGCATTCTTTTGGCCTTTTGTGATGATCTGTAATACATTATTTTGTTAGTGTAGAAAACAAAAGGACTGAAAGTATTTGAATTTTAAAATAAGCTTTCCCGGCAACTCATGAGGTGTTAATTAGAAAATCATGTAGCTTTAGGGTCCTTAATGTGGCAAATCATCAGCTTATCAGAGAGAAAAGCTGAGGAGGATATGGTGGGAGCAGACCTCCAAGGAGCTTCCTGGAGAGTAGATATGTAAGCTGTGGTGACATTTATTGTCACTGTGCCACCAAAACCAATAACTGCCTTATATTAAAGACAGGAGGATCTATAAAGGGCTCAGCAGTAAGTGCTTGGCTGTGCCAGGGTGAAGGACCTCCTTCTCTAGTGCATGCAATCTTTTTGTTTACTTCACTCTATGTATAAGATTTAAGGACAGTGAGTGTTTATTTCTCTTGAAGGTTTGGGGCCCCAGTTATAAATATTGAGGTTAGGGCCCCTTAGCAAGATGACATTTTATTATTTAAACAAATGGAATGACTATAAAATCGATTAGCAGTTACTGTCTTCATGAAGTATACCTATAACATTTAAAGAGCCAGAAATCTGAAGGATCAGTGCTGAGTCTTCTGCTTTTCTCTCTGCACACCACCTCGCTGGGCTCCATCATCCAATCCCATGGTTTCTCTTATTGGTGCAGATTAGCTTCAGTTAGTGATCTGACTTGCAGTATGTAAGGTATGGATGGCACACAGTTTCAAACCATGCCCAATTGTATGTAATGTAACATGCTCTATTGAGCGTGCAGCACCGTAAGTATAGAATGTACTGAATGTATTAAGTAAAGCATAGAGAAGTAACTCATCTTTAAGTATAGAAAATAACTGAAGTTGAACAAGAAAAAGTTAAGTTCAATGGAGAAACTTTTTTCCTTTTTTACCTTTGATTTTGTGTGTATAACAAGTTTTTTCTCTTTTGTTGTGAAGCGTTTGCTTTGAATTGTCACTAAACCTTTTTAAAAATGAACTTTTTGGACTGAGAAATTTCTTTTGAAACACGTTTAACTTGTGCTTTATCCTGCCTTACCTACATATACTTCGCTTATGCTCTTCAAGATCAGACTTTATCTGACAGAGTGTGGTGCACAGTTTCTTGTCCAGGCTTTGTTTTTGTTTCATCTGGACTACTGCAACTCACTTCTGGCAGGATTATCCAGAATGAAATTAACATGCCAGAGACTTAATGGAAGGGGAGTAAGACCAGGTAGATCGGAGGTGGATTCAAATTGTTCTATCATGGTGTGGATAGGAGGAGACATGGAGTAGGGGTTATTCTGAAGGAACAGTATGTCAAGAGTGTTTTGGAGGTCAAAAGAGTGTCAGATCAAGTGATGATTATTAAGCTGGAAATTGGAGGAGTTATAATGAATGTTGTTAGTAAATATGCCCTACAAGTCAGGTGTGCGATGAGAAAGAAGATTTTTGGAGTGAGCTGGATTAAGTGATGAACAGTGTACCCAAGGGACAGAAAGTGGTGATTGAAGCAGATTTCAATGGACATGTTGGTGAAGGGAACAGAGGAGACAAGGAGGTGATGGGTAGGTATGGTGTCAAGGAGAGGAATGAAGAAGGTTAAAGGATAGTGGATTTTGCCAAAAGGATGGACATGACTGTGGTGAATACGTATTTTAAGAAGAGGGAGGAACATAGGGTTATGTACAACAGTGGAGAAAGATGCACACAGGTAGATTACATCCTTTGCAGAAGAGTGGATCTGAAGGAGAGTGAAGACTGCAAGGTGGTGGCAGGGGAAAGTGTAGTTAAGCAGCATAGGATGGTGGTCTGTAGGATGATGCTGGAGATCAAGAAGAGGAAGAGAGTGAGGGCAGAGCCAAGGATCAAATGGCAGAAGTTGAAAAAGGAAGACTGCAAGGTTAGGTTTAGAGAGAAGGCGAGACAGGCACTGGGTGGTAGTGAAGAGTCACCAGACAGCTGGGAAACTACAGCAGATGTAGTAAAGGTGACAGCAAGAAGGGTGCTTGGTGTGACATCTGGAAAGAGGAAGGAGGAAAAGGATACCTGGTGGTGGAATGAGGAAATACAGGAGAGTATACAGAGGAAGAGGATGGCAAAGAAGAAGTGGGATAGTCAGAAAGATGTAGAAAGTAGACAAGAGTACAAGGAGATAAGATGCAAGGTGAAGAGAGAGGTGGCAAAAGCTAAAGAAAAAGTGTATGATGAGTTGTACGAGAGGTTGGACACTAAGGAGGGAGAAAAGGACCAGTAACGATTGGCTAGACAGAGGGACCGAGCTAGGAAAGATGTGCAGAAGCTTAGGGTAATAAAGGATAAAGACAGAAATGTACTCACAAGCAAGGAGAATGTGTTGAGCAGATGGAAAGAGTACTTTGAGAGGCTGATGAATGAAGAGAACGAGAGAGAGAAAAGGTTGGATGATGTGGAGATAGTGAATCAGGAAGTGCAACGGATTAGCAAGGAGGAAGTAATGACAGCTATGTAAAAGATGAAAAATGGAAAGGCCGTTGGTCCAGATGACATACCTGTGGAAGCATGGAGGTGTTTAGAAGAGATGGCAGTGGAGTTTTTAACCAGATTGTTTAATGGAATCTTGGAAAGTGAGAGGATGTCTGAGGAGTGGAGAAGAAGTGTACTGGTGCCAATATTTAAAAATAAGGGGGAGCCCTTTCTTATTTGCAATGGTGATGGACAGGTTGACGGATGGGATTAGACAGGAGTCCCCATGGACTATGGTGTTTGCTGATGACATTGTGATCTGTAGTGACAGCAGGGAGCAGGTCAAGGAGACCCTGGAGAGGTGGAGATATGCTCTAGAGAGGAGAGGAATGAAGGTCAGTAGGAACAAGACAGAATACATGTGTGTAAATGAGAGGAAGGTCAATGGAATGGTGAGGATGTAGGGAGTAGAGTTGGAAGAGAGGTGAAAAAGAGAGTACAAGCAGGGTGGAATCAGTGGAGAAGTGTGTCAGGAGTGATTTGTGACAGACAGATAACAGCAAGAGTGAAAGGGAAGGTCTACAGGACGGAACTGAGACCAGCTATGTTATATGGGTTGGAGACGGTGGCACTGACCAGAAAGCAGGACATAGAGCTGGAGGTGGTAGAGTTAGGGCCGATTTATACTTCAAGTTCAGAACGCGTACGCACCCGCATCATGGCTGCCACGCGTTCCCAGCGTTCATTTCATGTGTCCTCTGAGCAGGTCCTCAGAAATTAATGCGGCGCGGCGCGAGTTGCAGTACCAGCAAAAGTCGGGGCGACTGTGCTAAAAGTCGGAATGTGACGTCAGAGTCTCTGTTTACTATCTACATGTGACAGCAAGCCTCTATGGAGATCCTTCGGAGATCAATGTGCGCGCTTTGCTGTTTGATGAATGGTTCAAAGTGGTGAAACAAAATGCCAACATACAGATGCATTCGTGTTGGTTTTATATTCAGGCGTCGCATATTCCCGATCGTAATGACGCAATACATTTTAAAAGTCTCACATACCATCTTTTGTGCCGTCTATTTTTTATTTTTTTACTTTACCTGCTGTCAGGTCCAAGAAGTCAGATTGATTGTAACTTGATGACGTTTACAACCGTCTGCTTTAATAATAAAGTAAACTACGAGGTTAAAGTGGACATTTCGAGATTAAAGCCAAAATTTCCACTTTAATCACAAAATACGCCACCGTGTCTTTTATTTTTTTCTCAGTGGCTCAAATACAGCGCTATACATTATGTTGCCAATGTGAAGTTGCAAAAAAAATAAAAAATAGACGTCACAAAAGGTGGTATGTGTATCGTGTCATTACGATCGGGAATATGCGACACTTGAATATAAAAGCACCACGAATGCATCTTTATGTTGGCATTTTGCTTCACCACATTGAAGCATTCATCCCGTAGGATCGGCATAGAGGCTTTCTGTCACATGTAGATAGTTCCCGAACGTAATGACACGATACATTTTAAAAGTCTCACATACCATCTTTTGTGTCGTCTTTTTTATTTTTGCAACTTAACAACAGCAACATAATGTATAGCGTTATATTTGAGCCACTGAGAAAAAAATAAAGGACACGGTGAAAACGTATATTTTGTGATTAAAGTGGAAATTTTGGCTTTAATCTCGAAATGTCCACTTTAACCTCGTAGTTTACTTTATCATTAAAGCAGACCGTCAAACGTCATCCCAGTTTTTAATTGCTACGAGCTTTTTGGACCTGACAGCAGCGGAAAGCAGCGATAGATTGCCACACAGAACAAATTAAATGTATGATATTCCAACTCTCTGCACATTTAGAATCTTTAGATTTATACTTGATATCACTTTCATGATGAAATGCATTAAAGTGTGTATGTTACATTCATTTAAATAATGAATACTGTTAATTACACACATGGGGGTGTCACGGTGGCGGAGCGATAGCACTGCTGTCTCGCAGGGAGTTATGTTGCTGGTATTTCCTGCTTGTATTCCACACTGTGCTCCGCTTTCCTTCCAAAGATATGCAGATTTGGGGATCTGGTGCCACTAAAATTACGCTAGTGTATGGGTGTGCTTGTATTCACCTTGCGATGAGCTGAGGCCTCGTCAAGGAACTGTTTCTCACTCTTGCCCAATCCCTGGATTGATGGATGTAATCAATAAACATCCTTTTCAGAGATATTGCCGTAAGATGTCATCAGAATTTAATGGGTGTTCTAGGCAATTAACAACACAGAGAAGCCGAACATGTTCTCACCATGATAATATCTCGCACTGCCACCTGGTGGATTCCTCCAGATTTACAAACAAACAAGTAAACAAGCAAGTATAAACACTACAACGCTTGCATAGCAGGAGCGTCCACTGCAGCATGCGTCGCGTGAAGTATAACTCCGGCCTTAAGCATGCTAAGATTTGCATTTAGTGTGACAAGGATGGATAGAATTAGAAATGAGTACATTAGAGTGTCAGCTCAAGTGGAATGGTTGGGAGGCAAAGTCAGAGAGGCCTAAGAGAAGGTTTATGGATGTGGCGAGAGAGGACATGCAGGTGATGGGTGTAACAGAGCAAGATGCAGAGGACAGAAAGAAATGGAAGAAGATGATCCGCTGTGGCAACCCCTAACAGGAGCAGCCAAAAGAAGAAGAAGAATTTAACATGCTGAGATGGGCACATGTCACTCCTCTCTTCAGGTCACTACATTGGCTCCTTGTCACAGCATGCATTAAGTTCAAATGCCTGATGCTTGCCTACAGAGTATTCAATAGGTCAGCGTCTGAGGATATGGAGACACTGGTAAGGTGCTATGCTCCTTCTCACCCACTCAACAGCATCTGGTTATGCCACCTGTACATGGCATCAAGTCTCAATCTAGGCTCTTTTCCTGTGTAATTCCTAGTTGGTGGAATGAGCTGCCCACCTCCATCTGACCTGCTGACTCCCTCAATGTATTTAAGAAACAACTGTGAATATCTGTTGAATTGATGAAAGAAAAACAAAATCTTTGCTCTGCGATATTTTATATTCTTATGTTTAATTGGTTTATAGATTGTAATCTATTATCTTTTATAAGTCGCTTTGGATAAAAGTATCTGCTAAGCAAATAAATGCAAATGTAAATGTAACTCCAGTAGATTAGGCACCCCCTAATTGCTCTGCTGTTACACACTGGAACCACAGGTCAAACACTTATCCTCAATGTATATTCTGGAAAGCCTCCACCTTAGGCAACAATTCATTGTAATCAATGGCCTGAATTTGATTGCTGCTGGGGTGACTCGATATTTGCTAGCATTTCCCACTTTGTGCATTCTGGCTGCGATGCCTGATGAAGTTGATAAGCTTGAATCTTCACAATTATTAAGTGGCACCCTTTTTGAAGCATTAAAACTTTCAGTCCTGTGCTGAACAGGCATTGGGCACATGGCTAAACCCTGCCCCATACGTCCCCAGCAGATCAAATTTGGACATGATTAGAAGGCAAACATGAGTGCTTACTGAAACCCCCAAGATAAGCTGCTTCTTTTCAGGTAGTTTGATCTTTAAGGTGCTTATCGCACATGTCTCCCAGCCAGCCTGAGATCTTCAATCCGCTCGTGGGAAACAAGTCTATTTGTGAGGCTCCATCACTCAGAATATTCAAAGTTAGGCTAAAGTCCGTCTGCATTCAACTTCTCATATTTTAAAGGGGCTAACCTTGCAATTCATTTTCCACGTCTAACTGTTGTCGTAAAGTGGTATACCCCTTTGCAGTCAGTCATCCACCAAATGGAAGTCTTAATTTGATTGGATACCTTAGACTTTGCAAAACCCACCTATTGTCACAAGATTTCCCTTCAATTTCACCTGAATTAGTTCTATCTTGTGTTGCTTACTGACAGGAGCTTGTAACAGAGTGAACCTCTATATGCTCAGAACTCAGTTGTCCAATGGAGCTAAAAATAAGTACAATTAAATAATTAAAGGAGTAAGAGAAAAACAAATAAAGGAAAATGAAGAAGACTATCAGTTCCATCAGCAATTTCAGAATTTGGCCCTTCCTGCCCTGATGGAGACAATTAAGCCACAATGAGTAAGAGAGCCACTGTGGCATGTAGCGATGCCTAGGATGAGGGGCTAGGTGTAGCCCCCACAGGTACAGATCTTGATAGCAATCTGAAGGCCAAACAGGACCTGTGTGAACAGAACTGAGTCAGTCCCTCCTAAGAGAAGGGCGAGTGCCTTTGTGAATGGCCCCTACCCTGATATACTGAAGGCTTAATCCTGTTTAAAGATTTTTAGACAATTTGCACAGTAGGGGACCCAAAGTCGAGGGACATTCTCATTTTACACAACCTTTCTGGAACTTGGAAAGGAGCTTCCTGTCATTTATAATTTGATATGGACGGTACTTGGGTTCTATGTCTTTACTTTCAAGGTGTAACCATGATGAAGGGGCCTTAGCTGCCTCGAAAGCTTGCATTTGTAATCTATTTAGTTAGCCAATAAAAGGTGTCATTTCACCCTATTTTCTCCTGTCTCAATCTATGGCTAACCCGGTACAATACTCTACTAACATGTATGTTAAGTCGTTTTTCTAATCCGCTTAGTCCTGAATAGGCCTTGTTTGCCGTAGAGGGTACTGGAACCAATCCCAGCTAGCATAGGGAGCAATGCAGGAACAAACCCTAGACAGGGTATCAGTCCATCACAGGTGACATGCATATATTTATTTCATATGTGTCCTTTTTTGCATCATTGTAATATTATTCCATTTTTTTCACTTTTTTTTTTCTATTTAAATATTTAAACCATTTTTACTCTGGATTACTATTACTGTGTTCACTTGATGTACACTATCTTGAATATAGTAGTTGTCATATGTCTCCTATTTTTGTGTTGTTTTCTTTACAATATATTAATATGATTTACTCACTATATTAAAGCCTGTTTATACTAGTCTTTAGTAGTACATATCATTATAAGATTGCCTTTGACTACCTTGATGGTTTTGTTTGGTATAACTTGTCCAAATGGCCATCTCCAATCATCCAAGCAGACATTCACCTCTCCCCTTCATATCACTTATCATATATTCTCAAACCCACCTTAAGCCATTTTATTGTCATGTGGAGGCTGAAGCCTGTTCTGCAGCCCGGGCACAAAACAGATGCCACCCCTGGATAGGGCATCAGTCCATCTCAGGACCCAACCTCATACATTTCCACAAGGGGCGAGTTTAGAATATGGGAGGAACACTGGAGACAAGATGAGAACATGCACGCCCTTTGCAGGGTTTTGAGCCAAAGACTCTAGACCTAATAGGCAACAGCACTTCCTATTATGTTACCCACCTCTTCTCCTACTCTCCAGCTGCTTACCTCCTTTACAGCATCATGGGATTCCATAAAAAAAGTAGCAGGGCGAGATCAGCAGAGTGCCCTCTGGTGACTAGTTCTTCCCATAACAGTTTAACTGCTGCTGGGCAACCGTACCCCTCTGCAGCATAAAGAGCAGTCCAAGACCTTTGCTTCTTCGAGCTGAATGCACCACCTAGTGGTTTAAAGAATGAGAGATTGTGTTATTCTAGAGCCAGGGTGCCCCTGCAGAATCCTATTCCAGTCTTACTGGGGGCTCCAATGAATGAGTCTTGAGTGAACTGAGCAAATATAGACAATCAAAGGCTCAAGCAGTCTCTCAGACTAACAGTGTCCCCCTTTAACTCTGTTGGCCTTATTTTCTGTGCTCCTTTGTGGGGGCAAACTTTCTACAAGGACCCAGGTTCTTACCCTGAAGTTTGTTTAGCTTATAGATAAGCTCTCCCAAGATTTCATTCAGATTCTTCTTAAAGGTTGAAGCAGAAACCTTGACAACCTTTAAAAAGAATCTGGACAAGATATTTGGAGAGCTTATCTATTAGCTAAACAAATGAGCTTGATGGACTGAATGGTTTTCCTCATATGTCAAATTTCTTATGTTCTTATCTTCTAATGTACTTGGACCCAGGTTCTTACCCTAAAGTGGTGAATTGCCACCTCTGTCTGAATGTACTCCATGTTCTAGCATTGTGTATGGGTGAAATTTGTTCCACTAGTGATCTTCTGATGCTCATTCAACCCAAGGAACCCTCCAGTATCTTATCACAAACTATATAAACAAAGACACAATCAATCAATCAATCAATCAATCTTCATTTTATAAAGCTCCGATTACGAAGAGCACATTCTCAAGGAGTTCCATGAAGTGCACCAGGATATGTTTTAGATTTTGGGATTTTCGGCTTTGACCTTAAAGTTATGTGTTCATAGGCTTAAAGATGTAACCTAGCATTTCAACCACAGGCAAAAGTCCCATGCAGTCACCCAGTTACCATTTGTGCATTTCAGTAAAGCTGGGGCAACATCCAATAAGTGGCTGGCTGGCCAACCGGCTGTCTCCCAGGAACAGAGTAGAAGCCACCAGAAAATTAGATTTCCTTCAGAGCTGACATATTAAACGTGAAAGGGCTTCAAAGCGCATTCTTTGAGGAGACGTTATGGAAACAATAGAAGTGGAACTCTAATGCCGTCCAAGCAGAGCGCGGCGACAGGCCCAATATTTGCTCCTCGAGTAATCCATACAGCATGTTGACAAAAATGCTGCATGTAAACAAACACAAATCGCAACCATTCCCAACTCTGCAGTTTATTTGAATTTGGGCTTAGCTGGAGGCACACAGTTTGAAGGATTGAATAACAATACAGCTTGACCATCAAAGACCACCAGGCAAGAAACAAATAGAGCCCTGCGTCTAAAACAAAGCCAGACTCCTTGAGATGCTAGCGTGATTTTCCTTATGTGAATCTTATGCTTTAATGGGCTTTGTGTGGTGGGCATTTTGCTTCTTTTCATATGCGTAAATCAGGATAGAGCAGGTCATCTCTTGGGTTTTGTCACTCCATAAATGTGTTGCCCCAAGCCCATCCATCTGCCTGCTGCCCTTCCAGAATGGCTTGGGCCAGGTTATAGGAATATCATGGTGTGGACCTTGTTGTTATGCTTATAATGTGTTTTGTGAAAGATGGTGCAGTGATTAGTGTTACTGAGTTATGGATTCAGGATTTGGGGTTCAAACCCTTCATCAGGTCATAATCTATGTGAGTTTTCCTCTTACATTCCTAAAGATGCACCAAGTAGATTATTTGGCAGTACCTAATTGACAACATGTAAGGGTGGTGGTTTTGGAACCCAGTCCAGGTATGGTTGCTACATTGTACCTGATGCTGCTGGGAAGGATTCCAGCACCTCACAATCCTCAAATGGAATTAAGAAGGCTTCAAAATGTTATGTTATTTTGATGAGGTGCCCCCTATAGGTCATACAAGCTCATAAAGGCCTTTGGAACACATAAGTAAAAGAGCAGAAGGAATGTCCAACTGCTACACTTTAGAGACTCTTTTATGTCCCAAAAGAGTGTGTGCAGCTCATCCTCTTGCCCTTTATCCAGACCTCATAAAACTCTGCTTTTTCACATCAGTCTTCTGGATACACTACTTCCCATCCCAGTTCACCTCCAAACTCTCAATTTAATATGCCCCATTCTCATGGTTTTTAATACCAGGGCATGTTTGGCCTAAGTCCTGTAAAGTCCCATGGACACCAGCTTCTTCTTCTCTCCTGGTTAGATCCAGCTCACCCTCTTCTCTCATAAGAACAATAGACACCTTTGTATGAAATCTTCAGATTCATTTTCACGGACTGGCAACTTTATTGATAAAGCTGTTTGGTCATTTTTGAACCCAGAACTGAACATTAGGAGTCCCAGTACCTTGAAACACAAATGAACAGAATAACAGGTTTCAGCAGAGCTAATTCAATTATCAAGGTTTCTCTAATAACTAATTAGCATTTAAAATGACTACTAAAGGATAAGCTAAGAAAGTCGATCATTAGAACACTGAAGAAGTGGCTGCTGAAAATGGGGCTTTGCACTCATATGGGAGTAATAAATTAAAAATCAGTCATTTCAGACAGTAATAGTCATTAGTAACCCTTATAATGTCTTGGCTGTATTTTAAAATTAGTTTAATGGTATCTCATTTCACACATGTACGCCTGGGAATCATTTTCCTGTCTCTGAGTAGGTAAACACTTCCACCCCGGGAAGAGAAGGGGCGCTGATGCCACCAATGTCTTCTCCTTTTCGTGTAGCGCAGGACAACACCCCAATGAAGCCCTGCCCCTCCTGGCCTAAACAATATAAAAGGTGCCCAACCCCAGTAGGCGGTGTCTCATTTGTACCCTAGCCTAAGAGTAGGACAGAGCTTCAACTTTAATAACTGACTCTTTAAGAAGCTCTGACTGTTTGCTTGCCTGAGTGGCAAATTTTCTTTATTTGCATTTGCTAAATAGGGTGGGCCATTGACAAGCCAGCCTTTCTCCTGCCCTCTTTTGTCTGCTTACATGGCCATGTTTACCCTTGATTAAAAAAAGGGTTTCAATTTCTAGCAGGGTGTCCCTGTATAATAAAAAAGACAAATAAAAAAAACTGGGCTCAATGACCTTAACAAAATACGAGGTGAGACACAAAAATAACTGGACTGGGCTTGGGGCTTTCCTGGAACAACTGGTGGTCAGCCAGACGTGAATCATAGAACTATATCCCCTCCTACACGCCCTCTCAAACTGCTGACCAGCTAGGTATATCCTGTGAATAGTCCAGTCAGTATTTGTACAACAATCACTACACGAGTTGCCGCGATAATGTCGGGTGAAAAAATCGAACAGCGAGACAAGACAAGACAACACGCTTTTTCGGTAAAGCAATTTTTGACTGACAAAAACATTCCTGTCCTCGATCATCCTCCCTATTCGACCAATTTATCTCATTGTGATTCTTACTTGTTCCCAAAAATCAAAAGTGACCTGAAGGGAACACATTTTTCTTCAATGGATGAAGTGAAGACAGAAACGGCAAGCCTGTTGAAGAGCCTCAAGCAAGAAGACTTCCAGCACTGTTTCAATCAATGGAAGATACGTATGGAGCTGTGTAGAGATCAGTAGGGGGAGTATATAAAAGGTGACAATGTTTAAAATGCTGTAATTTACCAATAAATATTTTTAAATATTTTTTACCAATCCGGTTATTTTTGTGTCTCACCTCGTATGTGATTCAGCCCAATAAAATTACTCGCAGTGTTTGGCAACTATCACAACACAATGGAGCTTGATCCAGGTAGAGTCCCAGGTCTAATAGCAGATGCCATCCTCCAGGGACTGGCGGGTTTTATAGAGGCCCCAACAGGGCCAGTTAGAGCTTTGGGTGGAAAATGAGAGGCAATTAGTGTGAGTGTCCTCTCTTGTTCAGGAGTGGTATTGCATACTTCAGTGAAGCCAGGAAGATGATCCCCAGGTGCATGTGTGTGACAATATATTTATTGTGAATGATGTGTTAAATGGATGGGCATCCCGGTCAGGATGGAAGTTGGTTTCTGGCCAGGAATTGAGGGCACAATGGAAGAACTGTGGGTCTCTGCCTCCCAAAGTCATAGTCTCTCCCTGCACACATGGTGGCAGTATCCTACTGTTGGGACACCCATAGGAATTTCCACAGGGCAGACTGGAAATTGCAGTCCCACAGGATTCTTGGGTTCCACCAGGGGAAGCAACACTGAATCATTATAACCTCTTCTGACTGACTGAGAAGTACTTCCAGTGTGCAGTGTTGTTCCATTAAAGAAACCAAGTTTCATGCAAGGGCAGTCAGAGAGGAGTGTGGATGAGGCTTCAAGAGAGGTGCAGAAGGAGGGACAAGAATTATTGTCATGTTGTTTTACTGCATGAGATAATCTGGAGAACAATGGAGGTATTGTAAATAAAGAAGATCTTGTGTTTGAACCTAGGATTGTGTTATATAGTTGTGTCTGGGAGTTTAGGGCACTGCATTCCCCCTGGTGGTCATGATATACTTGGTATATATACTGCAGGTATATACATCTTTACAAAATGGAGGTTCTCATTGATTTCTGCCCTTCAGCCTCAGCATGGCAGCTAATTATAGAGGGGCCACTGCTCCTGCTTCTTTTCTTTCTCCTCAGCTCTTGGTCTTAGTGGTTCTATTTAATAGCCTCAGGAGCATATTTTTAGGTCGGGCAGAACTTTTTTTTTTTCTTACAAATCCACAATTGGTAAATCAATGCAGCCATATTTTCTCATTGTCCATGTATGCATTCTCCAGATACATCCCAAAGACAGGAGGTTCAGTTTATTGGCAATTGTAAATTGGCCTTGTATGAATGCGTAAACTGGCATAAAGTTTACACATAATCCAGGTCCCTGCACAAGATTTTGTCCAATCCTGTGCCTGCAGAACCAAGGAGTTTAGAAAACAAATAAAGGTGTTAAAACCACCTTAAACATTGTCATAAAACTATAGCATGATGTTGTCCCATGCAGGAGCCATTCATCAATAACTGTGGCTTCTTGAACCCAACATAGAATGATCACCAGCTTCAAGATGGGCCCTCAAAGTCGGAGACTGATGAGTGTCAGAGAGACGCCTACCCTCCAATTATAAGTGCGGGGATTCAAGAGGAACTTGTCAATGGTGTGTGGCTACAACTCAAGACGCTCAAAGGAGACATCCTCCGGGTAAGGAATCTCCATGGCACTTGCGATAATTTTCTGATCTCTTAATGTGTGAATTTAACAAGGTAATCATGCTTCTGTATTTACCCATTTGTAACGACTAACTCAAAAGACCCTGGCTGTCTACTACATTTACAGGCTCATGACCTGGAAAAGCATGGAATAAGCTAAACCTCTGCTCACAACAAGTTTCCCAATCTCATTTCCCCCAATCGATGGTGTAAAGACAGTAAATCACAAAACATTGAAAATGAACAGTGAATATATTGTAATGAATGATGACTATAAGCTAAATGGCCAAAGCCATGTGTCCAGCCCTCTAAAGTATTGATTTCATGTGTTTCAGCCACACACATTATTAATGGGTGCATAAAATCAGGCGCACAGCCATGCAATCTCCATTGACAAACAAAATTGAGTATACTGAAGAGTTCAGTGATTTTAAGCATGGCACTGTCATAGGTTGCCACCTTCGTCTCAAGTCAGTACATGAAATTTCCACTCTGCTAGATTTGCCCTGGTTGTAAAGTGGAAGAATCGAGGAGCAACAATAACACAGCCATGATGTGGTAGACCACGCAAAAGCACAGAGCGAGCGCCGAAGTGAATAGTCCGTAAAAATCTCCTGTCGTCTTTAGTGTCACTCAAAACAGAGTTTCAGATTTTCTGTGTAAGCAACAGAAGCACAAGAGTGGCGCATCAGGAGTATCATGACATGAGTTTTCATGGCCGATCAGCTACACAAAGCCTAAGATCATTACACATAATGATAAGTGTCAACTTGAGAGGTGTAAAGGGTGTCGCCATTGGACTCTGGAGCAATGGAAACATGTTCTCTGGAATGATGAATCACACTTCACTATCGGTCTGTCTGATGGACCAAAGTGGAAATGGCGGATGAACGGACAACAGTACCTTCCAGATTACACACTGCCTTCTGGAGGATGGATAATGGTCTGGGATTGTTTTTCAGGGTTTGTGGTAGACCTTTTGGTTCCAATGAAGGGTACTGTTAATGCTTGTTGCAGCATGACTGATCCCCTATGGACAAAGCCAGGCTGATAAAGACATGGAGGAACATGTGTGGTCTGTAAAGAGCTTGACCTTAGCCTTATTGAACACCTTTGAGATGAATTGGAATGCTGACTGTAAGCTAGGTCTTCTCGTTCAACATCAGTACCTGACCTCAAAAATTCTGTTTTGGTGAACGGGAGTAAACTCCCACCGACACAGTCCAAAATCTTGTGGAAAACCTTCTGGGAAGAGGAGGCTATTATTGTTTCACAGTGGAGGCCAGTTCCGTATTAATGCCCATGGTTTTGGAATAGCATGTCCAACAAGTTCATATCGGTGTGACAGTCAGATGTCCATAAATGTTTGGTCATATTGTGTATATAAACAGAAAGTGATACAAAATATACACTATACAGTATTAATAAATTATATAATAGCAAAAGTAGCCATGTAATTTGTAATATTTATACAAAACGTTTAACTTTAGAACACAATTACGCCTGGCAAATGCATATATGCCGTGTTTGTGAAGAAGTAATTTCGACTTGATAAATACCAAACTTATCCTTTAAAGTAACCCTGGGGTTATTCAAGCTTCAGAATCATCTCTGGTGGACTAGTAAAGTGGTCACCATGATATACTGCCCTCTGCTGACCACCTCACTAATCTTTTGTTGTGTTGGCAATGAGATAGGCACAGAAAAAGTAGCGCAATCAGAAAATTAAATGGCAATGTGAGCCAAGTGTAGTTTCTGTAACCTAGTCTGTCTTATCTTTCACAAAAGCTGAAGTCAGGAAACAAAGCAATGAATTTTTTTAACCATAGAGTCAATTAAGAAAGTGTATACCAATGAAGAAAGTTTTTAATAAATCTTAAATAACAGGAAGTGCCCCTTATAGTGTGACATCATGTGCCACACACTTCTGGTTGTTTTCCATAGTGAACCGCTCCACGTCATGGCAGCACCCTCAGAAAATATAAAATGGTGTTGAAGAAAAACAAAAACTCTTGTTAAATATTGTTTAACATTAATTTTTAAAGAGAAGAAATGAAGTCTGTGGCCATCAAAATCTCTAACAGAAGGAGCAAAATATGAAAAAGAATTAACAATAAAGCAATAAACATCCAATTTTAAAAAATTATGACATCACTGGCTTCTATTAAAGGAGTATTCCATCCAAAAATTATTTAAACTCTACCAGTCACTAGAAAAATGGCTGTTCATAAAATAGAGACAGAGATTGATCTTTGTTTTGACTTTTAGTGAATTCATGCTCCTTTATTAGAGCTCCTTTTATACTCAAAGAAAGTTATGCTTAAGTTTTTTTAATGTACTAGTATGGCCTCACTTGGAATACTGGGCTACAAAAAAGACATAGAAGCGCTAGAGAAAGTCCAGAGAAGAGTAACTAGGCTGATTCCAGGGCTACAGGGGATTATTTATGAGAAAAGACATTGCACCTTATCATTTAACACTAAAGGAGATTAAGAAGTGACGTGATTGAAGTGTTTAAAATTATTTAAGGAATTAGTACATTGAATACAAGTTTAAAACAAATTCTTCAATGAGAATATGAAGGCACAGTTAAAAATTTGTTAAGGGCCTGTTTCCCACAAACATTTGAAGGTTTTTATGTAGATAGAGAACCATAGACACACTAAATAAATTACCAAGTATTGTGGCAGAGAGCTGGGGCCTCATGCATAACGCCGTGCGTAGAATTCACACTGAAACACGGCATATGAACAAAAGCAGAAAGGTTCGTATGCACAAAAAAATCCAGATGCATAAATCTATGCATTTGCCAACTTCTACGTTCTTCCGCTACACGGTCAGCGTGAAAAGTAACACACATGCACATGCCTGCTGCCACTCCCCAACTCCTCCCAGAATACTGTATGCAAATCAATATAAATAGCCCTTAAGCTCAGCGTTCTGTAAAAAAGCAAAGGCAAAAGCACGGGGGGAAAATAGAAGAATTTCAGCAAATACCAAGTGGAGGCAAGGAAAAACATACGATTTGTTGGTTTAAACAGTGGTATTAACAACAAAAGGAAGATGATCGAGTGACACAGAGTGTCGGAGAAACTCAAGTTCACAAAGTTGCAAAGTGCCCGAAATAAAAAAGAAGTCAGATATCAAAGTCGCCATGAAAAGGTGAGTCGTAGCCCACTGTCTGAGTGTCATATAGAAGCTTATTATGGTACAGAGAAAAGAAAAAAAATAGGGACACAGTTGGAAAAAAGTTCAAAATGTCAACTTTAATCTCGAAATTTCCACTTTAATCACATAGTTTATTTTGTCATTAAAATAGAACATCATAAACTTCATCTTAAAATCATCTAATTTCCTAGTTTCTCAAATACCATCATAACTAAAGTAGGATGATAAATGCTTTGTATTGTATTTGTTCTACTATGCACTCTATGTGTGTGACTCACTACGTGCTTCTTAAACGGGCTTTCTCTTCCTCCAACAGGACACAGAATCCATTACATTCATGATATTACAGGTCTCTGAATAATTTAAATACTGAGATGTATACTTGAAATAATTCTCATGATGACAGGAATTAAAGCATGTTATTAAACATGGGAACATGGTGGCGCAGTGATAGTGATGAGCTGGCGCACCATTCAGAGATTGTTTTTGCCTCCCGCAAGATGCTTGCTGCGCCGTGTGTGACCTTCGATGAAATAATTTATTGCAGCAGTACTGTCTCTTTCAAATGTGCTAACCCCCAATTCCTGTCCTTTCTTTTCTTTCTCCAAGTACCCAATTGCCACACAATCATCTCTGTAATAGACGTTAAGCCATCTGTAAGCTTTGAATGCCGATTCTTCAAAACTTTTAAGGAACATTGAAATATCTTCATAGTTCATGTTAAATTACTCTATCTATCCTTCCAGTGTCGCTCCAACCCCAGCGAGAGGCAGGAACAATCCCTGAATGGAACACCAGATCATCGCTAGCGCTGCGACACTGTGTCCTCACATTTAGTTATTAGCAATATAGATTATTTAAATGATGTTAATGTTTATCTGTATAATGTAATAAACATATTTTGCTGCATTTCATCTTAAAAATGATATCGTCATCATATGTAAATACTCGCTTTATAAAGTGGCTCAAGTTGCGCAATATTTTAACTGTATCGCAAGTGATTGTACTTATAAGTATAAACAGTTCTATAAGGAGCACTTGATGGACTGATTGAATGCGTTTATAGTTCTTGGGATGAAACTGTTTCTGAATCGTGAGGTCCATACAGGAAAGGCTCTGAAGAGTTTGCCATATGGGAGCAGTTCAGATAGGCAGCATGGCTGAGGCAGCGTGTGCTTGATGCTGTATACTGATATTTCTCTTTCCGATCAGCTGCTGCTGTGATTCCACACTCAGGTACAGTGATATAAATACTCCAAGCGGTGCAGTCAGAGTAATATGGAAAAAGATGATCCGTTGCGGCAACCCCTAACGGGAGCAGCTGAAAGAAGAAGATGCAGTGAGAGTAACAATGCTAAAGCAACTATGGTATTTGGAATAGTTTGGCCATTCCATGGACCATTATATTGTTACAGGTTAATTACAATCAGATGCCTTAAACTAATTAACAATATGTGGTTAATTTCAGTGCATATGGTAAAACCGCTTCAGGGATGTGGATCTAAAAAAGAAAGGGAAACCACACTGGAACTAAACCACTGCTTTGAAGCTGGGCGTCACCAGTTTGCAAACCCGAGCGGAGAACTTGCGCATGCCAGGGTTTAAGCTAGTATGAAAATGTGTGTGGCTTTGCGTCAAGTTTAGGTTTTATACATCGCGATGTGAGTGTGGAAATGGGTGTACACAACATATTTGTGCATACGCACCATTTGTACATGAGGCCCCAGGAATTTAGGGACCCTCAAAACTCGATTTGATGTTATTTTGGAGAAATTATGGGAATAGGATTGGCAAGCTTTGTTGGACTGAATATCGTTTGGTTGTTTGTCTAATATTCTAATAGCTAACATGAAAATAAAACTTTTGCAACTCTTACTTAATTCCTGGTGTTTGTAGCAATGACCGAGAGAACATCTAGTCTTCGGGTTCCATGAAGATACAATTTGTGATACGATAGGCTTAAGCAGTGACTGAGTCTGAACCACAGCACACCATAAGTATGTGACTATAAATAAAATCTCAAATTACCTGTGTTTCATAATCTGAAGTACTGTCTGTTCACATAGATGTATGTTGTTGAAATAAACCACCTGCAGAAAGGTGCATTGAAATGGAATTGAGCTTTGGAATTGACGACTCATCTCTCCTCTCATCCTATAACGTGACAACGCTTCACCAGACTCTGCTCATTTGGCCTTGGAAGTAATTGAAAGAATGGCATGAGAAGTTCTCCCTCTACAAACCTTACAATCCCGATCTTACACCCTTTGATTACCATTTTTTTGGAATCGCAAAGGACCAAAGACACTACAAGAGTGCTGAGTCAATCCAGCAATCTGTACGTCATAGTCTTTGGTCGGCTGGAACAGAGTTCTTCCATAAAGGTATCTTTATATTTCCAGAAAGATGGTAAATGTGTCTAAAGAAATGGAGATAATATAGGATAACACTTACACAGAAGAATGCAATCCAGCAAGCTGTACGTCAGAGTCTTTAGCCAAAAGAAGCACAGTTATTCTATAAGGGATTGTGGAAGAGAGGTGAAGCAGAGAGAGTACAGACAGGATGGAATGGGTGGAGAAGAGTGTCAGGAGTAATCTGTGACAGACGGGTATCAGCAAGAGTGAAAGTGATGGTCTACAGGATGGTAGTGAGACCAGCAATGTTAAGTATATGGGTTGGAGACAGTGGCACTGACCAAAAAGCAGGACACAGAGCTGGAGGTGGCAGAATTAAAGATGCTAAGATTTGCATTGGGTGTGATGAGGATGGATAGGATTAGAAATGAGTACATTAGAGAGTCAGCTCAAATGGGATGGTTGGGAGACAAAGTCAGAGAGGCGAGATTGCATTGGTTTGGACATGTGCAGAGGAGAGATGCTGGGTATATTGGGAGAAGGATGCTAAGGATAGAGCTGCCAGGGAAGAGGAAAAGAGGAAAGCCTTAGAGAAGGTTTATGGATGTGGTGAGAGAGGACATGCAGGTGATAGTGTAACATAACAAGATGCAGAGGACAGAAAGATATGGAAGAAGATGATCTGCTGTGGCAACACCTAATGGGAGCAGCCGAAAGAAGAAGAAGAATCATCTAAAATGATTTAACAATATTTTGGCCATGTGTTTGATATATTAATAATTTGAAATTTTTTATAACAGATGTTTCAGTATTGATTCTTGTTGTTCAAATCTGAATGAAGCCCATAGTATCAGGAATTTTTTTATTTCCACTCTGCATGGCAACATATCAGCCATCAATATTAACCTGGATTTGTTTTTTTTTTTTTTTTTGTTTTTTTTGTCGTAACCAGATGTTGTCCTTTTTAGTACATTCGAGACTCATTCCTTTTTGAATGACTGGGTGATTATAAGTGTGCGTCCACCCTAGAGAATTGTAGGTGATCTTCAGAGTGGGAAGGCCCACTTGGAGAAGTGTGGATGATCATTGTGATAGGGCACAGTAATCGAGGATGAGTATCATCAACCCACCGCACTCCAATTTGCAATCCATCTGTGAACCATTACCATAAATACACCAGTTACTCATAACCCGAGACTCATTTTGGGTCATGGCCTACAGATGAAGAAACCCTTCTGTAAACAACGTAAGTAATAAATAAAAATAATAATTTTTGAGCAGAGTAAACCTTTAGGTAGGGCAAAACTTCTCCATCAAATAGTGGCAAGTGAAGCTCTCAGGAACCCCAAAAATACAAAAATAAGCTCCACCCTATATTAATCTGAAACATAAATGATCCATCTTTCTTTGATATTATATGCACATGAAGGAGATCTGATATTCCTCACTTAAGTTTCTGCATGGATCATTCTCCACTTGCAGGGCTCCATATAGCACCTTTCTAGTGTTTCCTCTGGGGCTTTGCCCTGTATGAGACCAACAACTGTCACACTGAGCTCTTCCCTTATCTTCTCTTTTTGGATTCTGATACCGTCCTATAATATAGTGTCTGGCATGACACTGTGCTGTAATTCACTTATGTGCATTAACATCAGCCATCTGTGGTCTTCCTTTTTCAAAGATCAGTACAATTATCACCTTCCTTAATAAAAGGTAATTTGCCGTGCATTAGGCCACATGTTCCAGGTCTTTCTAGTCCTAAGCCTGCTGCTATTTCCCTAACAGGTTTTGACTCATCACAGAGCACTTGGGTGCCAACCATACTGTCATACATCATAACTGACTTGTCGCTTCTTGGCTGTTTACTCTTTAGGTTCGAGAGCTTCGTCAGAGTCTGCCCATTACTCCCTTAAAGCAGATCCATCCGGCAGCACTGGAGAAGGCCATCAGTGAGATTGACTCAAAGCTCCAGGAAAAACAGAAGCTGGTTGTTCTCTGGAGTGAAAGGCTCAGTATGCCAACAGAAGGACAGAGAGGCTCGACAGAGATGTAAGCAGAGCTCAGGGGAGTATCCACAAAAAGTGAAAATGCTGGTCCCAAGAACCACATTTTAAGTTTCTTTCAATATTCAAAATGCAAATTTATACAGAAACAGTCTGGCATTTACAGTTAGGTGTTGTAAAAAGCTTCCTACCTGGCATACAGTGTATTTCATATGGAGAACTGCCATAAAGTGATTTGCAATGCAAATCAGTACTTACTAAATACTAGCTAAGGCCCCCAATTCTTCACTGATGGGTGTGTGTGTGAGTGGTCAGTGTGGTGGGCTGCCATCCCAGCTGAGGTTAGATTTTGACCAGCCTCTGGCAGACCTGATGCTGTGTTTAGAGCACAGACTCTTAGGAAGCTGCATGTCAGGCACATAAAGAATGTCAGTGTATTGCCTGTTTTTAAAATGCTGTGATAGTTGATTGATCATTGTCTAATATACTGTATAGTGCTTGTACTGTTAAGTCTCTCAGAAGGAAGTGACAAAAACACAATGCAAGGCTACATAAATATGAATCTAAATTACAATATATTATTTTAAAATGTCACTATTATTACAAGATAAGAACAGATTACATCAAAATGCAAATCAATCATTATTTTTAACAGTTCCTTTTACACTGAACACTCAGATTACAAGGTCATTTAAGTCAGATACTTTAAAACAAATCTTTAATAAACACTGTAGCATTCTCCACCTTGCTTAATCCAATTCAGGGTTACAAGTGGGCTGGAGCCTCTCCTGGTTTTACCACTAAAATACAGTAAACAGTCCAAATTACAGTAATAAACTGTATATCAAAATACAGCAATGTACTGTAGTCTATTTCTACAGTACAAATACTGTAATAAAACAGCATTTTACTGGCAAAACTGCTGCCAGTAATTTACTGTAATTTTACATGAACATTTTTTATAGGGAACAAAGACAAGGCAGAAAGTAGTCCATCACAAGGCCCACTCATGCATTTCCAATGGACCAATGTGTGGTTAGGGTTAGGGTTAGAATATGTGGAGACAAAACAACCAAGATAAAGGGAGAATGTGAAAACTCCACAAAGCAACCAGACACAGGATTTGAAAATGAAATTTCCCCCGGGGACAAATAAAGTTCTATCTATCTATCTATCTATCTATCTATCTATCTATCTATCTATCTATCTATCTATCTATCTATCTATCTATCTATCTATCTATCTATCTATCTATCTATCTATCTATCTATCTATCTAATGCCCACTGCCCATTATTACTAAAGGTGCCATACAAGAGAACGAGGCAGATTACATGGTAGTTGAAATCAATCAATAAGTCAATCAGTTAATATTTTAAATATAGTAGGTTTTCGACAGAGAGCACAGACAACATAATGTATTGTAACACTAAATATTTACTCAAATTACAAGATAATTAAAAACAATTAATTGGTCAATCAATAACTATTGTATGTAATGCATTTTTAAATATAAAAAACATATTTAAATGTGTGACCCGACATTTGTGCGATTGACATATGCGTGCCGACAAAATAGTGGCGATTAAAACATGCCGACAAAATCGCCCCGACAAAATCGCGAAAGTTTAATTAAATATGGATTACTAGTTTAAAGCATATATAATAATGTTTATTTTAGAAGCCCTTAAGATCACGCCCTGCATATGTAGGAAGAATTGCAGCAAGACGTCTTGATAATTGAGCGTATTTAGACTTGCTGGCTGCCTGACTGCTGGTAATTCCGCTTTGTATACGACGCGTTATGCTAACCCTCGACTGAGTTATTTGTTCGCGGCATGCCATCAGCAGTTATAACAGTTATAACCTAGCACATAATGTGTACATAATGTGCACGAACGCCTCCTACTCTCTTGGCCTCTCTCGCGATTTTGTCAGCGCGCATTTTTCGATAACCAGTTAGCGGGTTTGTCAGCGCTCATTTGTCCGTCACGGTTTTGTCGGGGCGCATATGTCTATCGCGCTTTTGGTGGTGAACCATTTAAATGTACACAAATATATAATGCAAAGCAGCATTAAAACATCTTGAATTAGAAGGGAATTCAAATCAATATGCCAATCAATTCTTATTTTATGTGAGCTTTTGACAGTGAGCACATACTTTAAAATATGAAATGTAACACTAAAGAAAATTTTAAAGTATGAGATAAATGCAAACAATCTATCAGATCCATTTTAAATGGTGCCTTTAACAGCATACAAAACACACTGAAATCAATCTCTAAGTCTCACAATTATTATTTTATGTAGAATGTTCACAAATTGAGCACGTAAAACAATGTAGTGTAAATACATACACACTTAAATTACAAAATAAATGAAAATTATTAATTAGCTGATCAATTTCTTATGGTGCTTTTTTCAGTCTTTAAAAGCAAAATAACAAGAGCATCTTAAATAAGAAATAAATCAATTATCCTTATTTTATATAGTGCATATATGTTTATTGCAAAATATAATGAAATGTAAGGCTAAAGAGAGTCTCAAATTACAAGATACCTAAAACTGATTCATGGGTCAACCCGTTATTTTACATAGTGCCATTTGATAGCAAGCACACAAAACACAGTGCAGTGTCACACCAAAGAAAAGCTCAGATCACAAGACAAATGCAAGCAATCAGTCAGTCGATCATTATTGTAAAATTGTGCTTTTAACAGCCTACAGTATATACACATTGAAATCAATTAGTACGACACACAATCATTGCTTTATATAGTGCATTTGATAGTGAGCCCATAAAACACTACATAAAGTAAATACATAATCCAATTACAAAATAACTGAAATCGATTTATTAGTTGATTAATTCTTTTTAAAATGCCTTTATCAAGAAACAACATTAAAAAGTACTTCAAAAACAAGATGTTGTTAACTTTTATTGTGACTCGGACTCAGAATTCTATATTAATACGGTTATTCCCAAGTCAGTCTCAGGGCGATGTATAATGATCCCCTTTACAGTGTTAAGCTCGAATGACTTTTGGGACAGTATTCTTCTGCCATCTAGTGGATGCAGCAAAATCATCATGCTGCAAAAAATCCTGAATATTTTAATTCATTTTGCTATTTATGAGTGGGATGGCACCTTGAAGCAAAACCCAATGGCGTGTAAGCAAGAAACTGCAAAGCAAGTTTTAGGAAAACTGAAATGTAACTGGTAGTTGACTCAAATGATAGTGATGATGTTGTGAATTGGTCATCAGACGCTGACACAGATAGTGCAACTGATGAATATGACACTCTATGACTGAATTGCGATGATATGTCTGGTAGTTGTATAACGCTGCAGCAGGGTGCAGTATTTATGTAGCAAAAAGACAAAATGTTTCAATTGTGTTGAAGGACGAGAAAGACACTATCCCCCTAAGCACGGTTCGCAACTGTTAACACTCATGTCAGGGGAAATGTGGAAGTCACTAAGCCTTGTGCTGTGGTAGCCTACAATAACACAATGGGTGTGGATTTGGCACTGACATTTTACCTTCTCATGTGCAAATAACATAAAAAATATAAGAAAAGTCTGCAGAGAAATGTGATTCTACCGTCTGATTGGGCTGTGCATTGGTGACTGCTTAAGAATGTATCACAGAAGGACGTGAAGTGCATCACTACACTCCTTACCTACTGTATTCATGTTGATATTTTGGTATTAACATGTTTCTCTTACACATAATATCATTTTTTCTTGTTGAAAAAAATTCAATGTTTTTGGCTGATTTTTTTCCCCAAGTAAGCATAATGGTAAGGAGACCATTTGAAAAGAATTCAAATCGGTCAATTAGTCCTTATTTTATGTAGTGCTTTTGACAGGTGTGTACATCAAACAGTATAACACTGAATAAAAACTCGAATGATAAGTGATAAGCCATTTAGTTAATTTCAATATAGTGCTTCTAACAGTCTGCAGTCGAATCTCATTGTAATGTTACATCAAAGAGAGAAATCACAAATTGGATTACAAGATAACTGAAATCAATTAGTAAGCCAATGCATTATTATTTTTACACAGTAGCCCTGACAGTGAGCATAGAAGTCATAATGTAATGTCATATTAAAGAAAAGATCGTTCAAATCAATCAAGTAATCAATCTTTCACACAACATTTTTTAAAAACATTCAAAAATATAGCGCTTCATAAACTAAGAAGATTTTAAGTTAGAAGGGGATTCAAATCAAGTAATCCTTACTTTATGTACTGCCGTTGACCATGAACATCCTCTTAAAATTTTGAAGGGTCGCCTTTCCATTTGTCCTTTAGGGCAGAGTCACTGGAAAGTTGAAGCCTAATCCAACAGACATTGGGGGCAAGGCAGGAACAATCCCTGGAGGGGGTGACCACAGACACACACACACACCAGGTGCCAGTTTAGCATCACTGCTAAATGTGGGAGGAAAGAGGAGCAAACATTACTAAAACTTGAAAACATTCTTAAATTAACTTTTTCACTACAAAGTGCTTTAGAAAACACATTCAAATACTGTACAAAGATGTCCAAGATAATGAGGCTAAGTGAGTTTCTGTTTCCTTGGAGGTGTAGCCCTTACCCCGACTCCACCTCTCACTTCTGGGCCAAACAGACAGACGCACACACTTCCACGCGTAGATGTTTATATATAAGACTAGGGGGCTCTGCCCCCTGCTCGCTTTGCTCGCCCACCCCCGTGTTTGGTTTACTGGATATACAATTTAAAGAGATTTTTATTTCCGTGGGAATTGTTACATATGCATTATTTTCACTTTTACTTTAAAAACTTTTGTAAAAACAATACTTTATTTCCGGCCCTGTGCATGGTTACATCTCTTTCTCACAATACGTATAACGCTGCTCGTGTTGTGAAGGGGGTGGGGTGGCTGAACGCACGCTAAGAATATGCCTTCGGATCATCTACCGTCTTTCTGCTGCTGGCGAGCTGCGTGTTCTGTTTGTCACTTGTCGTTGTTTTAAGAGCTGGGAGCACATGATGCATGTCTTCCGAAAGCAATCCAACAATTACTAGGTTAGATGTCTGTGGACTTGTTTTAAATGATGGCATGATGGCTCACTGCCTTGTCTCGCGTGACGTTGTTAGACCAATAATTGTCCTTTATTTCTGGCCCTGTGCATGGTTAAATCTCTTTCTTGCAGGACGTATAACTCTGCTCGCGTTGTGGACTGGGTCTGGCAGCTGTTGTCGCGCTGCCCTTCAATCATTTTAAAGCCTGTAGAGTCGCTGTCCTTTTTGCCACTTCATGTCTCTGCTGCTCGCATTGTGATCGCTTCTCAGTGATCAGAAATATACACCTGACCGAATTGTGTTTTCTTTGAAATTAAACTTGTCGTTGCTTTAAATGTTGCGGGACCACAGATTCTCATAGCGTATGGTCCATTATTGTGTAAATCTACGTTTTGTGCATTGAATGATGCAAAGGCGAAAAGACTTTGTTTTCTGTTCTTTGCCTTTTATTTCTGACCTCGCTTTGTGCTGCTATTTTTTCAATTACTCCTGGTCCTAATGATTAATTTCCTTTTGTTTGCACTAATGCAATCTTTTAGTCGATGACGTTTCATTGATAACGTATTGTCCTTTATACGCTATATATGCACTGAGAACCCTAGATCTGTGTGTGCTGCATGCCTTTACTCAACTGATTTTTTATGTTGGCTGTTCTCTGATATTGCTTTTAAGTAGGGCTTGTCTTGCAAGAATCTCATGTTCTATATCCCCGTGGCCATGCTCTTTCGTCTCCTCGGGTCTTTTATTTGTTTTCTGTGATCTTAACGTGAAGATCACGTATCGTCTCCTAGTCATTCCCTCCCACAGGATTTTTTTTTATAATAGAGAGATAAGGTTCATATTGTTATCTGTGCATACTATAATACAGTGAAATTCTTACTTGCAGCACATTAGCACTCCCCAGCACCGTTTTTAGTCGGTAGAAATATCTAACCTCACAACTTTGGCCTTCCTTACTTGAAAAATCTCAGAACATATTTGTCATTACAGATCAACAGGTTAAGAAAGTTTATGAGGGTGAGTCAATAATTATCTTCAAATTTGATATAATTTTGTTTGTGTTGGCTGTACAGCTTTGCTTTGTGCAGATGTGGAAACATAGTGTGTCTGCGGTCATAGTGGCAAAGTTTCAACCTTAATAAGTCAGTCTTGTCTTGTTGCTTTCTAAGAGTAAACACGGCTACTCTGCTCCTTGTTTGGACCAAAAAAGAATGACAATTTGTGATCCAATTTTTATGGGCTAAAGGGATACAAGGCTGAAAATCTCATTGGTTTGTCCGAATCTCAGAATTCACTTGCTCAGTGTTACCCTTGGTAGTGGACATGAATAGGCGCCATGCTCCTTCTTTGTGCTTAACACTTGTCTGACCATTTCTGTGCTTCTCAATCCATTTGCAAACACTCTGCTGTCCTGGTATTGTGCAGAAAGCCTTCTATGCATTTCAGCCCCGGTATTACCTTCAGCCTATAAAAAGTAGATCACTGTGTGCTGTTTTTCTGTTTCATTTACTGTCATTTAGCAAGGACATTTACCATTTGAGCTGGACATTTATTATTTAAGTTGAATATTTACAATCTAGAGCTGACATTTGTAATTTAAGTTGGATATTTGTCATGTAAATTGGATATTTACCATTTAAGTTAACTTTTTCCATTTAGTATTTAACATTTAGTATGAATATATACATATATTAAATATTTAACATTCACCATTTAAGTTGGCCATTTACCATTTAAATTGTATATTTTATTTTAAGTTCATTTTTTTTATTTAAGTTAAATATTTACCATCTTTAACTGACATTTTCCTTTTAAGTTGGACATTTACCATAGTTTATTAGCATTTAATATTAATATTTACATATATTAAATATTCAACACTTACCATTTGGCATTTAGAATTTAGTAAGGACATTTACCATTTAAGATGAAGATTTATTAAAGTTGAACATTTACCATCTAGCACTGACATTTACAATTTAAGTGGGATATTTCCCATTTAAGTTAACATTTACCATTTAGTATTGAACATTTATTATTAATATATACATATACCGTATATTAAATATTTAGCATTCACTTTTTACTATTTAAATTGAATATTTACCATTTAAGTTGGACATTTATTACTTAAGTTAAATACAGTATTTACCACCTATCACTGACATTTACATTTAAGTTGGACATTTTCCAAATACCAAGGAATATTCCATTTAAGTTAAACATATATTATTTAAGTTAAATTACCATCTATCACTGACATTTACCATTTAGCAGGGAAATTGACCCTTTAAGTATGATGTTTACCATCCAGAAGTGACATTTACCATTTATGTTGGACATTTACGATTTATGTTAGATATTTACATACTAGCAGGGGTATTTAACCATTTAATTGTGACATTTGCCATGTAAACAAGTAGTTTCACATTTTACACATCAAAAACTCACACATTTGATAAAAAGAGGCGAGGATGGGCACACACATACCTGCAACCACACACCCTCACTCACACATTCACACATAAAGTCCCAGTTTAGAACTGGCCATTTACATTACAACAGGCTTAAGAAAAGAGTGATGTCTAAAGCACTTAAAATAATTTATATGACAGGGAAATTAATGTCAGTCAATTAAAGTTTATTTTATAATTATCTAAACAAAGAAAACACATATTCAATTCAAAGGTAGACAAAGAAATAATTTAAGTTGATCAGTCAATAAGTTTTCATTTATTTATATAGTTCCTTTCCGATAATATAAAGTACACACAAGTGCAATAAAAATGAGAGATGGAATACTTAATGTGGGGTTATTAAAAGTCACAGGGAATTTCTAGACATCCACACTTTCTTTGCCACTTTCCATATAGCGAGCAGATAATTCACAGGCCATCCATTTACTCCACTCAGCGCTCTGTTTCTTCTCCAGGCCCTCAGGGACAGAAACCGCCTCTTTGTATAAATTACTTATCATTTAATTGTGCTGCACATAATGCAATTGTTTTATGAAAATGATAATTATATTGTCAAGAAAAGTGATCTATGATGCACTTCCAAAAGGACTTGGCAGAAAGCAATAGAAAAGGAGAGGAACAAGAAACCTTTATTCTCAAGATGATGTCAGAAGTCTTGAGAAACATTGGCTTCTGTGGTTGTTTGATTGTTATTTTCTCTCAATTCTAAATTCTTTAGTTATTAGCAGAATTGCTTTTTTTTTTGGACATTTTCATAAAGCACACCCCTGTTATTGGAGGTAGTCCGTTTTTAGGCTTCCAGAACTATGAAGTGGCTTAGCACTGCTTAACATCAAACTGCAGGGCATGTCTATTGAAATCAGCTGGGCACTGGAAAAAGAGCACCTCAGATCATAAAGACAAATTATGCTTTCTTCTAAATTCCAGAGAAACAATGATAACTTAATTAAGCCCCTTTCACAACAAATTTATGAAGACAAATTAAAAATCAATAGTGATCATGAATAAACAAAACCCAACTGATCTGTAAGATTCTGTAATCTTTTTAAAATTTTATAGATGGTGTTGTTGTCAATTCCTAACCCACTTAATTCATTCCGGCCTCACGGGGGGTTGCTGAAGCCTAACCCAGCTAGCAAAGGGCACAAGACAGGAGCAAACCTTGGAGAGGGCACCAGTCCATTGCAGGGAGAAGACACACTCACCCCCACACACACTAAGGCCAGTTTAGTGAAATTGTATAGCGCTATTTGTTAATTCAATTTTTTTTGTAAAGCACCATATAAAGTTAACCAGCTGTAACAGCATGTCATTCTGGCTGTGGAAAGAAGGGGGTAACGTAAGAAGGGAGGTCTGTAAGTGAAAAAGACCAATGAGAAAATGGACAAATAACTTAATGCATACATGCTTCAATGTGTATACTGTATGTAAATGGGATCCTTATATTCCTGTTGTATACACTGTATACTTGTATAACTCCTTATTGAATTAACTAACATACAGTATTTAAGTAGAAAATGCTTAACCTTTTTTGTAAACACTTTGGGCAGGCTCAGTATAGAACACACACTGTACCCCTGGAGGTCATAGTGAAGGAGAGAATGAAAACAGAACTACCATTATGAACAATGCTGCACATCCTGTCTCTGACACAACAACACTGAGAACTTTTAGGCAACAAATTGTTCGATTGTTCTGCATAATGCCTCACTGGGACAGCCAAGTCAGATGTTTTCATTCTTTTTAGTTTTCTTTCCTTTTAGTGTGTATTTAGACCAAAGTGAGTGAGTGTGTGCGTGTGTGTATGTATGTATTTATTTAATGAACTTCGGTAATATTTCCCCATGAACAATTATAACCGGGCGGCACAGTGGCGCAGTGGGTAGCACTGCTGCCTCGCAGTTAGGAGACCCGGGTTTGCTTCCCAGGTCTCCCTGCGTGGAGTTTGCATGTTCTCCCTGTGTCTGCGTGGGATTCCTCCCAAAGTCCAAATACATGTAGGTTACGTGCATTGGCGATTCTAAATTGTCTCTAGTGTGTGTGTGTGCCCTGTGGTGGGCTGGCGCCCTGCCCAGGGTTTGTTTCCTGCCTTACGCCCTTTGTTGGCTGGGATTGGCTCCAGCAGACCCCCGTGACCCTGTAGAGAGGATATAGCGGGTTGGATAATGGATGGATGGACAATTATAATTGGCTATTTGCAGGTCTATATTGAGACCTCAATGGCATCTGTATTAAAACTTACAGAGGAAATGTTTAGTCATATGGAGAAGTCAATAGTGGAGTGCTTACAAAAAAAGGGGACAGATGCTGTAAGTTAGAATTGAAGTTTTGCGCAAATTTATACTATTTATATATAGTTCCTTTCATATCTATCTATCTATCTATCTATCTATCTATCTATCTATCTATCTATCTATCTATCTATCTATCTATCTATCTATCTATCTATCTATCTATCTATCATGCCTTTCACTTCTTTTTCTTCTATTTGTGCTCGTCCTAGACAACTACTGTGACTGTAGGTTTTCATTCTTACCCTTTTCTGAATTAGTGACCAGTTTTTGCTGCTAATTGATACATTTTGCCGTAACTTTAATCCACTTGCTTTTTAGAACTCAGGTGCATAAAGTTTCTGTTTTTCCCTAAATTATCAGTTAAACAATTATGAGATACAAAACAAGCCAACAACTGACCAGCAACCTGTGTCCATCATACAGTAGTTGAGAATAAAGAGAAGTGAAAACTCAAGGACCCCTACCGAGCTGTGCTTCCAGACTCCAATTCCCATACAGCCCTGCAGGTATCCATTCTGGGACTGTTGGCGAGGAACACTGCCACTTATCAATTTGGGGGATGAGCTGCTCCCGGCTTCCAGCTTTTGTCAGTCCATTATCCCAGCCAGGATGGAAATTATATGTAAGGCATCCCATCTGGGTAATGTCTGTAACAAGACCATCCTTCTATTATGGCCCTCTGGCTGCACAAGAAATCCTCCTCCATTCTGGCCGGGGTGTCTGTCTGCCCTCCTGGGTACTTACACAATACAGTAACCCTATTCATAGGTCCATCCAGCCACTTAATCTGGTTCAGGATTGAAAATTAAATTAAAACATTTAAATTCAAATTAATTTAAACCATTATGGATTATTTTGATGAGATTAGCCCAAATTTTTCATCTTGTTTATTTGATAAAGTGCCTTTTCCAACCAAACGAGATCAGAAAATGCTTTTCAACACCACTACAGACCAAGGAAAGAAGGGAAGATTCCACCCCTTCAGCTTCCAAACTGTTTGGCACATTTTGTCACAGGCTCACTGGAGCAACCTACTTTAAAAAGATGCTGGATGTTTTTATATAGTGCCTTTTTCATGAACCCCTTCACAAAGTAGTTAACATTAGAACATAGTTCAGTATGGTTTAAGAGACAGATGTGTAGAATAATGGTGGCACCCTGGGATTTCTCTGCTCATTTTGTTCTTTTTTTAATAAGGAACAGACCCTCAGAAATGCAAAGCACCTTCTTGGGGGCGTTGGGGGATGGCTCAATGCTGACCTCCATTTCCTATGTGATTTCCTGTTAAAAAAAAGAGGAAGGCCACAGAAGCAGTCACCCTAATGCTGAGAGCCTTAATCCAGTCTCCTTAACCTTTAGCCCCTCGTGACCAGCATCGAATTCCATTGCGGAAGGAGTTAGAAGCTGCCTTACCCCAAAAAGCACTCTCCTTTTTTTCCATATTCAACAGCTTTCATCTCTTATCAAGGCTGAGATAAGCAGAGAAAAGCAAATGAGCAGACAGAAACACTCATTTCTGGGTCACTTCATTTTTTTTGACCTTATAATGGTGTCTGTCTTTACATTCTTGTGTTATCAGTTAACATGCACGCTCTTACACACACACAAAGACATACAGATATTCTGTTATTGGGCAAAAAAAAGATGAAGCCAACATAGAGCCCGACTAGCAATCTGTGGGCACATGCAAGATTTTTAGTTTCCTTTGTCCTTAACCTATGAATCTGAGTAATATGAGCACGGCAGTCACTCAAGGTGAACTTGTGGCAGAGAAGAAACGGCTCATTCTCCTGCTTTCCTCCATAATGGTACCCTTCTATTCAGGCATTGATCCATCCATTAAGCTGTAGGTTTTTTATTCCCACAGTCAGGTAGTCTTTTCTTTTTGTTTTAAGTAATTCAACAACAAGAAGGGACTTCAACAATTTGATCTTATGTAACACCACCAATTGACCCATACTCGAGCAACTTCTCTCCAGGGAGACATCCAGAGCAACGCAAATGCTCGATTACGACATGAAAATATCATGAAATGTGAATTTAAAGAAACTGTAACAAAAAAAAAACCAACAAAGCATTCCAAACACCTCAAAAATGATTGTCTTTTTTATACACATAATTCCTAAGGTACAACTCAATGTAAATATCTGATATTATAAGGAAGACCTTAGTCATGTTGAAGTCATCTTTAGAAGAACGAAAATGAGAAGAACTTTTAGCCCAAACTTGATTGAGAAGATTGATGCTAAGAAAAATTACCAAAGAGAGGGCACCACAAGAAGGGCTTGGAAACAAATGAAGTAGCAATAGTGGAGATGGTGAACCACACCTCAGCCATTACGGGGCAAAAGGTAGTGCTTTTGTCTCACCTTAGACACAAATGTGGTCATTTGTTTGTTATCTGATAACCGATAAAGCTAATACTAGTTTTAATTAAGGAGATGGTTTTAGGAATCAGAAAGACAGAGAGGTGCACCTACAGGCCATACTTAATGAAATGGTATTTGACCAGCATTAATGTTCTTCCCAATGTGTCTTGTCAGAAGCTTAGCCCTTACTGTATTTTTACAATTTTTCTGTATTTTTATCTTGTCTTATGTTACATCTTTCATGTGATGTGCTTACAATTATACTCATGAACATTAAATGATCTGCACTTGCCCACCCTGAGGGGTCAAAAGCTATTATCTTATATTACACTTCTTGTATATACCCCATAGGATATTTGTGCATCCCAACCAGAATAGAGGTGGAGTCCTTACCTGGCCAGAATGTCATAATGGAAGGATGGACTAAATGGGGACAATACCTGATCAGGGTGCCTTATGATTCCCATCCTGGATGAGATACCTGAAGAGTACAAGAACGTGCAGGAGAGCATGGCAGGGAGTAGTTCATCCCCCACTTTAATAGGTGGTACTGTCCCTCATATAGTGTCTCAGTTTGGACACCTGCACGGCTGCATGGGAGTTGGAGTCTGGAGGAGCAGCCCTATAGGGATCCCTGATGGACGAGGACCTCCCAGGCTTTCTCATAACCTGGAAGTGCTTCCTACTAGCCTAGTCACATCACCAGAAGTACTCCGGGGTCCTTAATAAAAGGGGCCGCGCTGCCTAGTCCAGACAAGTCAGAGCTGTAAAGAAGGAAGGCAACACTCAGCTGGAGGAGAACAGTGAAGTAGAGAGAGAGTAGACGAGAAGAGAGGAAAAGAAAGAAAAACGAAACCTCTTGTTTTGTGCTTACGTAAATGAGGTATTTGAGCAATAAAACACACTTTGTTTGAACTCGGGATTATCTTGTGTGCACATTTTTGGAGTTTGGAGGTCATTGGCGCCCCCTGGCCTTCACAATGTCCCTTCACTCAATGTTTTTGAGAAGTGTATATGATATTATATTATATTATGCCCTGCAGTGGGCTGGCGCCCTGCCCAGGGTTTGTTTCTTGCCTTGCGCCCTGTGTTGACTGGGATTGGCTCCAGCAAACCCCCATGACCCTGTAGTTAGGATATAGCAGTTTGGATAATGGATTGATGGATATTATATTATATTATATTATATTATATTATATTATATTATATTATATTATATTATATTATTATTAGCTGGCCAGTAAAGTATGGACAATTTGTACAGTGCTTAAATCTTATTGAAGAATAGTCATTGAGTTTAATTGAAGTGAAGAATCTCAGAAGCTTTTAAAATCTTTGTGATTGCCAACCCAGCAAAGCTCAGTTTTATAAAGGCTTATCAAAATAATAACGTCCTGTGGGACGCAATTAACAGAAATAAGGTACAGTCCTCCCTTGCACGTCTTTAACCATCGGCATGGCTTAGAAAGCTCCATCTCAGCAGCCTTGACCCACCTCCATCATTGAGCTCCCCATTTATATTGGCCAGTTCCCAGAAGGGGTGGTCCTTCCAACACCTGACTTTGGGGCTTTGCCTCATCTCTAGGTGACGGTTCCAGGCTGTGGAGGAAACAAGAGCTATGGTCAGCAGCAGTGCCCCCTCCAGCCCTGTAGTAGTGATGCTCAGCTTACCTAAGCCCTTTGAGAGATCCTCAGGTGTGCAGGCATGACAGTATTAGACTAATGAATGAATTGTGTTTTGGATAGAACAGTGCTCAGTGCAGCTTCCTCTTATCTCCACAGTCCTGAGTTGAAGGCAATGCCCTTGAGTTTTTCTTCACCATAATCCTTTTTTTCTCCTTCCACATTCCAATGACATGCTGGTTGGTTAACTGGTGGCCTGATACGTGTATCTGTGGGTTGGTGAGGTAGTGAGTGGGTCCTGTTCAGGGCCAGTTTTATAATATCCAGCAACCTTATGTTTCCAGCAACCTGGGTTTGAATCCTGCACAAGGTCTTCTGTTTTGTGGAAGTTGCATGTTCTCCCTATATCTGCATAGGTTTTTATCCCACATCACAGAGATACATATGTTAACAGGGCCAGAACAGGGGGTGAGTTGACCAGGCAACTACTTTGGGCCACGTTTTCATAAGGGTTTCATTTTCATATAGGATATGATATTTTAACATTATAAAATAATAATACAAAAAACGAGAGTATGAACCATTAGGATTACACACATATTAAGTGCCTGAATGATATACGGCCTTTAAAAATAGTGATAAATGTTTTCTTTTTCAAAGTTTCAGATATTTCAGAACAGCAGTTTACACCATTTCTCCACAATACAAGCATCTGAAGATCGAAACGGTACCTGTGCATTTTGAACCTCTATGTCAGGACATAAATATTAGCATTCATTTTCCTGATTTCTGTGATTTTTCAGATATTGTGTAAATCCTGATTGTCATTTTGTAAAATTTTGTTATTTTCTGGAATGTTGTTAAGGTATCAGTCTCAGGACAATATCAGTAAAATGTCTCTTAAGTTTACAAAGTGTGAGGTTAATTAGACAGGACAGGCACCTTTTTTTTGCAGGACGGGGTGAAACTGCTGAGGTGTTTAAAGATGTGTGCAGGATGAGTAAAATAGCTGGTTCATTTCACATTCAATTTTGTAGTCACAAAGTTCAGAAATATATATTTGGGTCTATTATTAATGCCTGTTTAGTGTATTTTATTGATTCTAAACCATATCTTTTCAATTTGATTCCAATATTTATGTATTATATTGTCCATTTTTCTAAAGATGTACTGTACTAGGTTAGCATGCTATTATGAAGCATTTATCGAAATATGCATTCTATGTGAATTAATTGTAAAATAGCTTGATAGTTTAGCCACAAAAAGATCTGAGGTTCCAGCTGGGAGATCCCTATTTGTTGGGTTGGATCACAAAACAAAAAAAAAAGTGTCTGGCAAAAAAGGTAAGTGGGCACCCTCTTGTGGCACAAATCAGAATTGCTCTTCAGTGTTGACACCTTCAGCTCTTCCAGTTGAAAAATGACTTGTTTAGATTCTGTCAGGCCTTTTATTTCAGTAGAGCTGGAAATTGGGGAGAAATCTTGGCATCCCTTATTCTATTTGGTGTCCTCCATTCTAAAGAAAGAACCAGAAACTGTGAGAAAAAGTGTTCCATCCCCTTGGTACACCTCAGGTTATCTTAGAAAAAGTCTGGTTGAAAGACTCACTGGTCCTGCATGTAAAACAGTGTATCAGCTTAGGCCTCTTGAGGATATATGATGTAGGGGAGCACGGGAATAGGAAGAGTGAGTCCCAATATAATTGGGGTGTCAACCAGACAAACCCTGTTTAATTTCAATATAATGTCTACGCAGGCCAGGGGGGTTGGCGAGCAAAGCGAGCAGAGGCCGAACTCCCTAATATAATATAATATAATATAATATATCCATCCATCCATCCATCCTCTTCCGCTTATCCGAGGTCGGGTCCCGGGGGCAGCAGCTTAAGCAGAGAGGCCCAGACTTCCCTCTCCCGGCCACTTCTTCCAGCTCTTCCGGGAGAATCCCAAAGGCGTTCCTAGGCCAGCCGGGAGACATAGTCCCTCCAGCGTGTCCTGGGTCTTCCCCGGGGCCTCCTCCCGGTTGGGCGTGCCCGGAACACCTCACCAGGGAGGCGTCCAGGAGGCATCCTGATCAGATGCCGAGCCACCTCATCTGACTCCTCTCGATGCGGAGGAGCAGCGGCTCTACTCTGAGCCCCTCCCGGATGACTGAGCTTCTCACCCTATCTTTAAGGGAAAGCCCAGACACCCTGCGGAGGAAACTCATTTCAGCCGCTTGTATTCGCGATCTCGTTCTTTCGGTCACTGCCCATAGCTCATGACCATAGGTGAGGGTAGGAAGGTAGATCGACTGGTAAATTGAGAGCTTTGCCTTACGGCTCAGCTCCTTTTCACCACGACAGACCGATGCAGAGCCGCATCACTGCGGATGCCGCACCGATCCCCTGACGATCTCACGCTCCATTCTTCCCTCACTCGTGAACAAGACCCCGAGATACTTGAACTCCTCCACTTGGGGCAGGATCTCTCCCCAACCCTGAGAGGGCACTCCACCCTTTTCCGGCTGAGGACCATGCTCTCGGATTTGGAGGTGCTGATTCTCATCCCAGCCGCTTCACACTCAGCTGCGAACCGATCCAGAGAGCTGAAGATCACGGCCTGATGAAGCAAACAGGACAACATCATCTGCAAAAGCAGTGACCCAATCCTGAGTCCACCAAACCGGACCCCTTCAACACCCTGGCTGCCCTAGAAATTCTGTCCATAAAAGTTATGAACAGAATGGGTGACAAAGGGCAGCCCTGGCGGAGTCCAACTCTCACTGGAAGCGGGCTCGACTTACTGCGGCAATGCGGACCAAGCTCTGACACGGTTGTACAGAGACCGAACAGCTCTTATCAGGGGTCCGGTACCCCATACTCCCGAGCACCCCCACAGGATTCCCGAGGGACACGGTCGAATGCCTTTTCCAAGTCCACAAAACACATGTAGACCGGTCGGGCAAACTCCCATGCACCCTCAGGACTCTGCTAAGGGTGAAGAGCTGGTCCACTGTTCGCGACCAGGGCGAAAACCACACTGTTCCTCCTGAATCCGAGGTTCGACTATCCGGCGGACCCTCCTCTCCAGAAACCCCGAATAGACTTTTCCAGGGAGGCTGAGGAGTGTGATCCCTCTATAGTTGGAACACACCCTCCGGTCCCCCTTTTTAAAGAGGGGACCACCACCCCGGTCTGCCAATCCAGAGGCACTGTCCCGATGTCCATGCGATGTTGCAGAGGCGTGTCAACCAAGACAGTCCTACAACATCCAGAGCCTTAAGGAACTCGGTATCTCATCCACCCCGGGCCCTGCCACCAAGGAGTTTTTGACCACCTCGGTGACTTCAGTCCCAGAGATGGGAGAGCCCACCTCAGAGTCCCCAGGCTCTGCTTCCTCGTGGAAGGCATGTTAGTGGGATTGAGGAGGTCTTGAAGTACTCCTCCCACCGACCCTAGCGTCCAGTGAGGTCAGCAGCGCACCATCCCCACCATATACGGTGTTGACACTGCACTGCTTCCCCTCCTGAGGCGCGGACGGTGGACCAGAATCTCCTCGAAGCCGTCCGAAAGTGTTTCTCCATGGCCTCTCAAACTCCTCCCATGCCCGAGTTTTGCCTCAGCAACAACGAAGCCGCGTTCGCTTGGCCTGCGGTACCTATCAGCTGCCTCCAGAGACCCACAGGACAAAAAGTCCTATAGGACTCCTTCTTCAGCTTGACGGCATCCCTCACGCCGGTGTCCACCAACGGGTTGGGGATTGCCGCCATGACAGGCACCGACCACCTTGCGGCCACAGCTCCGGTCAGCCGCCTCAACAATAGAGGCGCGGAACATGGTCCATTCGGACTCAATGTCCCCCACCTCCCTCGGGGCGTGGTTGAAGTTCTGCGGAGGTGGGAGTTGAAGCTACTTCTGACAGGGGACTCTGCCAGCCGTTCCCAGCAGACCCTCACAACACGTTTGGGCCTACCAGGTCTGACCGGCATCTTCCCCCACCATCGAAGCCAACTCACCACCAGGTGGTGATCAGTTGACAGCTCCGCCCCTCTCTTCACCCGAGTGTCCAAGACATATGGCCAAAAGTCCGACGACACGACCACAAAGTCGATCATCGACCTGAGGCCTAGGGTGTCCTGGTGCCAAGTGCACATATGAACACCCTTATGCTTGAACATGGTGTTCGTTATGGACAATCCGTGACGAGCACAGAAGTCCAATAACAAAACACCGCTCGGGTTCAGATCGGGGGGGCCATTCCTCCCAATCACGCCCTTCCAGGTCTCACTGTCATTGCCCACGTGAGCATTGAAGTCTCCCAGCAAAACGAGGGAATCCCAGAAGGTATGCCCTCTAGCAACCCCTCCAGAGACTCCAAAAGGGTGGATACTCCAAACTGCTGTTGGCGCATACCACAAACAACAGTCAGGACCCTTCCCCACCCGAAGGCGAGGGAGGCCACCCTCTCCCACGGGGTAAACCCCAATGCACAGGCTCCAGTGGGGGCAATAAGTATGCCCACACCTGCTCGGCGCCTCTCACCGGGGGCAACTCCAGAGTGGTAGAGAGTCCAGCCCCTCTCAAGGAGATTGGTTCCAGAGTCCAAGCTGTGCGTCGATGTGAGTCCGACTATATCTAGCCGGAACCACTCGACCTCGCACACTAGCTAATATAATATAATATAATTTAATATAATATAATATAATATAATATAATATAATATAATCTTTGAGACATTTTTGAACACATTACTAATACATATGATCTATTCTCATTACAAGATACATTCTTGCACATTTCATCAATTCAGTTTGGTTAATCATGTTTGACACATCATGGATGTAAGTGATTGTTCTTTATTATTTTTTCACATGAGACTAAATCATTTTCTTTAAACAAAAAAAAAGGCTGACTCAAGAAATGACACAAAGCGCCTTAGGCCCAAACCCAGACTTATTTACCTATTTTTCATTTATTTTTTCTTTTCAGCACTGCCGAACTCCATCTCCTTGACATGATGAAACTTGATTATCAAATATTTAGAGAAGAAATCAACCTATTATATCTGGAGCAGCAAAAGACTTATCTGAAGTCATTTTACAAGATTTGCAAATCCAAGGTAAATTATCAGAGCACTTTTCCTACTGGGTGTAGTCTCGTCATGTTGAGGCCTGAAGGAACAGTGACTGGCTGATGCACCTGATTAAGACAAAAGGGCCTGACACGGGATGGAAGCTGGCACTGTTCAAGACGGGCCGAGCTTCCTAATTACTCTGCTGTTCCCAGAACTTCTGATGACAGCATAGTTAAGAAAAATGAACACACCATCAGCTGACTAACATCTCATCACTTATATCCACAAAACAGTGGAAACACCTGCTAGTTAATACAAGATAAGCACTAAAAGGCATTGGCTCAAATTATTATTTTTTCATCAGTGCTAAGATAATTCCGATATGAAAATGCTAGTAGTTTCTTTACATTCAGGAAACAATTACTTAGGTTTAAAACTTGGGTTGGCACCCTGCCCAGGATTGGTTCCTGCCTTGTGCAAGGTATTAGTGCCAATGGACTTGACGTTACAGTCTACAATAATGTGACCAAAATGGTGATCAGTTTTTAGATGCTACAGGAGCTGATGCCAAAAGAGTGAAGCAAGTGACAAACCTAAAAAATTTAAAAAATCAGACATATACATAATACAATAACAGGAGTTATACCGTTGATAATTGGAGATCAGGTTGAACAAGTATTCTAGTTAAGTTAGCCAAGCACAGAGGTAAACAAGATCTTGTAAATGTTATATGAAAGTATTGGGCAAGGCTGAGTAAAACCCGGAGTTTCAGGTAAGTAATAATAATAATAATAATAATAATGGAGATTTGCAGTAATTATATATTTCACCTGAATCTCCGTGAGGCAAAAAGATTAAGGTCAATAGACACAAGAATATTTCCTTTCACTTATTCATTGATTTTCTTTCAAATCTTACTTATTCACTGTGAGAACTAGAGACACTGGGCATAATGAAGGGACACCAGTCCATTTCAGATCTTCATCCCCATAATCATAATAATAAAGGGGTGGCCCAGTGGTTAGCACTGCAACCTCACAGCCTCAGGGTTTGATTCCTATGTCCTCATGTGTGACTTTTCTTTGGTAGCCCCACTTCCTGCACATACACAGAACATTACTTTGACTGGACTGCTTATTCTGAAGTAGCCAGGTGTAAGTATTGGTGTATGTGACAGTGTGGCTTGCAATAAGCTGATACCTCATCATGGGTTGTTTCCTCCTTTACACCTGATGCTGGCAGGATAGGCTTCAGCATCCTGTAGAAAGGGGAAAAAAAAGAATTCAGAAAATAGGCAATGATAATAATAAACAGTCTTGAATTTTGAATGCAATTTTTATTTTAACTCAGAAGCCTAAGATAAATGTTGTTTAAAGAAAATAGTTTGCTTCTGTACTGACAGGGTTTAACTGCCGAGTTCAGTATCTACTGATGACACAAATTATTTGTGCTGGGAAGGCATATTGACTTACACTTGTCTTTGAACGGCACTATATTAAGTTGTGTGCTTGATTCGCTAATACTCTCAATCATTTTTTATCAGATCCTTTAGGCTGATGGGACTGTAATCCTTTCCAGAGCTGGTTCTTCCTTGTGCTTGATATAACTGGGATAGGCTCTATACCCTTGGACTATATCAAGCAGGATGGATAATGGATGGATGGATGGCTGGATGGAGGCCAGCACAGTGGTGCAGTTGGTAACATTGCTGCCTCCCCACAGGTAGACTGGGATTCAGACCCTGGGAAAATCCTGTGTGGAGATTGCATGTTCTCCACATGGGTTCCCTCTGTGTCCTGTGATTTCCTCCCACAGTCTAAAGGCAGTCTGTTTGGGTGAACTGGTGTTGTCAAATTGGCCCGTGTGTGTGTTCACCATGCGATAGACTGATGCTCAATCCAGGGATTGTTCCTACCTTGTGCATGATGCTTGCTGGGGTAGGCTCCTTCTTCTCTGTGACACTGCTCAGATTAAAGTAGGCTTGAAAATTGATGGATGGATGGATGGAAGCATGGATGGCACTGGCTGATGGCCATTTTTCTTACCAAATTCAAACTGTTTTCACAACTACTCCTCCATTCATTCTTTGAAGTCCTTGAACTCTAGGGATGCTGAGTGGCCCAGCTTGTGATATATAAGTTATATGCACTTCTAATACATGGAAAGGAGAGCCTGACTCTTCTGTATCTGTACACACCCATCACATTCCTCCAGTTATCACAATCCCAAACCTCACCCATCTTTGAGAATCAGTAAATATTTGGATCGTGAAACTCTAAGTAGGATTTAATTCTGCGAAAAAAGTTTAAAATGCAGTCAAAAAGATGACAAGTGACGTAAACAGATTTCCCCATAATAGCTTTTTATAAGGCACTTCTGAAAACAGAAGTTACTTGATTCTGATGAGAATTTTTTGTAAGCGCCTGACCAGCTGAGAACGTTTATTTTTCTTTTTTTTTTTTCGGATTTTCAGTATTCACCGAGAGACAAATGAAATCCGTATCCCCTTTTCCTGTCAATTAACAAAGGCGGGGGCAAAAATTTGTCTCAAGTAGATGGCTTGAGAAATACCTTCCAATCCAGGAATTAAAGAGAGGCGAGGTGCTGCAACGTGTGCACTACAGTCTACCTTCAGGGCAACTTTTAGGTGAGGAGTCTTTGTGGGAAACTTTGAATTCTAATGTTTATCAGATGGTCTAATCTTGGGTAATGCAAAGGTCACGCTCTGGATAAGGTCAGGAACAAAATCAAGTTGGTCTAACTTTCCCAGGCCTAAGCTGTCGATCTAATAGAGAGCAGACAGGCGTTTATCTTCTCTCGCGGTGTGAATGTGCTTTTTACAGACAAAAAAAAAAATTGAAATGTTAATCCCAGTCTTAAAGGAATCGCTGACATTTGAGAACAGAAGGAGGGCCTAATTAAAAAGAAGAAAAAGAATTTAAAAATACTGATTTGTTAAGTGTGTATAATATTATAGAAGTTGAGCAGACTTACGTAACCCTGGACCCATAGATCCTCAGAATCATCGAATTCATAGTAAATTACCTTTTTATAACAGAAAAGATAATAATAAACTTGATCAATGAATCAGTTGTAAAGAGAGAGAAACACAGACCCAATAAGTGTTGGGGCATCCAAAGGTAAACTTCTTATAATTGAAATGAAACTGCGACGCATTGAAAAAGCAGCATTAAAAAATGTCTTTTCAGATGCAAGTTGTAAACAGACCGATTAAGTGCTTGATGTTACAGTGCCACCTTCATTTCTGAATATTTCTAGGCGTAAGATGTGGTCCAAGTGGATGGGAACCAGAAGTGACATCATCGGAGTTAAAGCTGTCAATTTTCCGGTCTGCACAGGAGGAAGAGAAAGAGTATTAATACCTGGCGCCAACCTGTGGAACGACTGGGAATTACCGCTGCTAGAGCACTTAAGATGTGCATGACACAATCAATCAATTCACTCATTATTTATTTTATTTTGTACCCCTCAGAAAGCACTAAACTGAATGTATAGATTTTATTTTTTTTAATACTTTCAGTGTGCATTAATTAGATTAGATTAGATTAACAATATGAATCCCAAGGGGAAATTCAAATGCATACAACAACAGAAACATAAGAGACAAAGATACAGACTTACAGGAAGGATAATACAGCCAATCAATCAATAAAATAAGAAATACATTCATTAAAACAAAAATAACAAGTACCTTGGCATTGAACTGACTGGTAGCAGTGGGCAGAAAACTTCTTACCTCCTGGATTACAGAATGTTTCCTCTGCCACAACAGAGTGCTGTCTTGATTGGCCTCTTTTTTGTCAGGATCTAGCTATTTGTACACATTTTGAATGTCAATTAACTTTTTCCTGATGTTAATTTTGTGGTTTAGACATGTTTTAAAGTATTTACTATTTATTTACATTTTACTGTGACATCATTTTTATACTAGGGAATCACTATTTTGCATAGTTTGTTTACTGGTTTTGCAGTGGGCTGACACCCTGCCCAGGGTTTGTTTCCAGCCTTGCGCCCTGTGTTGGCTGGGATTGACTCCAGCAGACCCCCGTAACCCTGTAGTTAGGATATAGCGGGTTGGATAATGGATGAATGGATGGATGTTTACTGGTTGTCATGCAGTTGCTAGCAGCCACATCAAAGGTCAAGAATAAAATAGCCCCAGGGTCACATGGTATAATGTTTGCCTTGTGACGTCACTTAATTGTCCAAGATTACGGATTTCTCAAACAAAATTAACTTCAAAGTTCAATTGAGATTTCTTTTTTCTCTGATTTCTTTCTTCCTTCATTTTTTTGACTACAGGTTTGGGTGCTGTTTTTGGGTTTTGTTGCTTTGATCTGTTGTCCTTCTGATTATGACCTTTCTTTTCTTTTCACTCCCATTTATCTCATGGGGCCTCATGAATAATGCCGTGTATAGAATTCACACTATAACATGGCATATGGACAAATATGCACAAAAAATCCAGATGCATAAATCTGTGCATTCGCCAATTTCCACGTTCTTCTGCCCCATAAATCCCGGTCAGCGTGAAAAGTAACACACATGCACGCACCTGCTGCCACTCCCCATCTCCTCCTAGAATTACGCCTCTTTGAATATGCAAATCAATATAAATAGCCCTTAAGCTCAGCACTCTGTGAAAAGGCAATGGCAAAAGCATGGGGGGAAAATAGAAGAATTTCAGCAAATACCAAGTGGAGGCAAAGAAAAACGTACTATTTGTTGTTTTAAACAGTGGTATAAACAACAAAAGGAAGTTGATCGAGTGACATAGAATGTCGGAAAAACTTGAAAGCTCAAGTTCACAAAGTTGCACAGTGCCCAAAATAAAAAAGAAGTTGTCAGATATCAAAGTTGCAGTGAAAAGGCGAGTCATAGCCCACCATTTGAGTGTCATATGAAAGTTTATTAGGGTACAGAGAAAAGAAAAAAAAATAGGGACACAGGGAGAAAAAAGCTCGAAATGTCAACTTTATTCTCAAAGTTTCCACTTTAATTACATAATTTAATTTGTCATTAAAGTAGAACATCATAAACTTCATCTTAAAATCATTACATTTACTAGATTCTCAAATCCCATCGTAACTAAAGTAGCACGTTAAATGCTTTGTTTTGTATGTGTTCTTCTATGTGTGTGAATCACTACGTGCTTCTTAAATGAGCTCTCTCTTCCTCCAACAGGACACAGAATCCATTACATTCATGATATTACAGCTCTCTGAATAATTTAAGTACTGAGATGTATACTTGATATCATTTTCATAATAAGAGTTAAAGCATGTTATTAAACATGGGAACACGGTGGCACAGTGATTGTTCATGTCTCACACAAGATGCTTGCTGCACCGTGCACGACCTTCGATGAAATAATAAATTGCAGCAGTACTGTCTCTTTCAAATGTACTAACCCCCAGTTCATGTCCTTCCTTTTCTTTCACCAAATACCCAATCGTCACACAATCAGCTCTGTAATAGATATTAAGCCATCTGTAAGCTTAGATTCTTAAAAACTTTTAAGGAACATTGAAATATCTTCATAGTACATGTTTAATTATTCCATCCATCTATCCTTCCAGCACCAGCAAGAAAACAGTGCGAGGCAGGCACAAACCGTTAACAGAGCACCAAATCTTTGCTAGCACTGCAGCACCGTGTCCTCACGTGTTTAATTATTAATACTATAGATTATTTAAATAAAGTTATAAAGTTTTATCTGTATAATATAATAAACATATTTTTGCTGTGTTTCGTATTAAAAATCATATCGTCATCATATGTAAATACACGCTTTATAAAGTGGCGCAGGTTGTGCAATATTATAACTGTATTGCAAGTTTACAGTGACGTAATTGTACTTATAAGTACAAACAGTTCTACAAGGTGCACTTGATGGACTGATTGAGTGCGTTTATAGTTCTTGGGATGAAGCTGTTTCTGAAGCGCGAGGTCCATACAGGAAAGGCTTTGAAGCGTTTGCCGTATGAGAGTAGTTCAAATAGGCAGCATAGCTGAGGCAGTGTGTGCTTGATGCTGTATACTGATAATTCTCTTTCCAGTCAGCTGCTGTACAGCTGTGATTCACACTCAGATACAGTGATATAAATACTCTGAGTGGTGCATTGAGAGTAATATGGAAAAAGATGATCCGCTGTGGCAACCCCTAACAGGAGCAGATGAAGGAAGAAGAAGAAGAAGGTGCAGTGAGAGTAACAGTGCTAAAGCAGTTATGGTATTTGGAATAGTTTGGAATTCCATGGACCATTATATTGTTACTGGTTAATTACAATTAGATGCCTTAAACTAATAAACAATATGCGGTTAATTTCATTGTATTTATCAAGCCGTGTCAGGGATGTGGATCTAAAAAAGAAAGGGTAACCACACAGGAACAGTAGCACTGCTTTGACGCTGGGTGCCATCAGTTTGCAAAACCGAGCGGAGAACTTGTATATGCCAGGGTTTTAGCTAGAATGAAAATGTGTATGACTTTACGCCAAGTTTAGGTTTTATACATCGCGATTTGAGTGTGGAAACAGGAGTACGTAACATTTTTGTATGTATACACCATTTATACATGAGGCCCCTGGTCCTTTCATTTGCCCTTGTAGTATTACAAACACTAAAAAAATTGGAATAAAAGTTAAAGCTAAAGAGTCACAATGTTATGAATGAGTTCATTATTCATTTTACCTGTGTTTTTTGCATCAGTTTATGAGGTTACTTTTTGGGTGTTATTTACAATTTAGAATTTTAAATTTTGCCCTCTCGTTATTAGGGCAGCTCCTGTATTGTTAGGGGTATGCTCACAGAGGTCATGACCTGTGCTAACATAAATTAGGGCTCCCCAGTCCCTGCAGCATCCCTTGGCGGCACCCAATGAAATCAACAGGGCTAAGCCAAAAAACTCCAAGATCCCACGATGCTCTGTGGGAACCCATGGCACAGCTGCAACCTAAGGGGGGCAACCATCTAATGTTCCAGAGGCGACAATGTCCTGTCCATGCTTAACCATTCCCGTACTTCCATCTTGAAGGTATCCTGGGCAGGTAAAGAGGCTGGCCATCCCTCACAGATTATGTTTTCTCATTTCTTAGCCATTCAACATGCAATGTTGAGTGACTGTCTAAACAGTACTGCTAGCAGCTCTCATCTCATCTTGCCAAATAAAATTCTTTATGCACATTTTCGCCCAAGGATACAACCATATGGAATAAATGGATGTGGTGATAACTGAAATGAAACAAAAGGAAACTGTTAGACTGATGATGGAATTGCCTTTCCACATAACAGTCTGTGCAATTTTAACTCTTCCTCATTACAGATTCACAGTACCATCTATACTAAGGAGCACCACCACCTCACAACACCACATCATCATGTTCACATGGGTTTATTGTCTCTGAAGCATACATTCAAGATGAATGGTGGTGCAAAATTGCTGGTGCACATATTGGTGACCTAAATAATTTTCAGCTTTATTTTTCCAATGTCATATACACTGATGAGACAAAACATTATGACAACTTGCCTAATATACTGTTGCTCCTCTGTGTGCCACCAAAACAACTCCAACCTGCTGAAACATTGACTCTACAACACCTCTGAAGGAGTTCTGTACTATCTAGCACCATGATGTTAGCACTAGCTCCTCTGATTCCTGTAAGTTGCAAAATGGAGCTTCAATGGATTGGACATGTTGTTCCAATACATCCCATAGACGCACATGGATTGTGATCTGGAGAATTTGGAGTTCAAGCTAGTTCTTTGAACTCTTCATCAAGTACCTCAAACCAGTCCTGAATAACTGGTGCAGTTTAGCAGGATGCATTATCCTGCTGAAAGTGCCACTTTCATCTGGAAAACCATTGCCATGGAGTGTACCTGATCTGCAGAAAAGTTTAAGTACTTGGTACGTGTCAAATTAATGTCCGCATGAATATTTAAACTTAGGGTTTACCACTGCCCAACAGCATCACATTCCCTTCACTATCTTGTCTCCTTCCCCAAGTGCATTCTGGTGCCATCTCTTCGCCAAGTAAATGAAGTATATGTACCTGGCCACCCACAAGGTAGAACAGGTGACTGTCTTCTAATGATACAATGTCCAGTGTAGGTGCTTTCTATGGTGGACAGGGGACAGCATGAGCACCCTGACAGGATTGCAGCTAGACACATATCAGGGTTCAATGCACTGTGTGTTGTGATATAATAACCATCATTAGATTTTTCTGCAATTTGCTCCTCAGTAGCCCTTCTGTTGTTTCATTCCACAAAGGATAGCTTTTGTTGGCCTCTTGTGTCAATGAGTCTTGGCTACCCAACACCCAGTCAGTGGTTTGTATTTTGTCTATAGTTGGACCTTGCCATTTTGGAAATTCTCTCTTCCAGTGATCTGGCCATAATCATTTGGCCCTTATAAAAGTCATTTATTATCATTACACCTGCCCACATCTTCGGCAGTGAGCATGTTGACTATGAGTACCTATAGTCATTTTACTGTCTAATATATCCCTGAGCTTGACAGGCACCATTGTCACACGATAGTTGATGTCATTCGTTCATATGGGAGTGCATATAATGTTTAGACTCATCAGTGTATTGTGACCAATAGGGGGCATTGCAGCATACCAAACACCAGAAACAAGTCCCAGATTTGTTGTGATAAAAGAAGCATTTTATAAGGTAATTTAATAAACATAATCACAATTCCAATTCTTTACTCTCTCTCTTATTTTCTTCTCCTCCACTCCTCCCAGATGAGCTTTGTTCGTCCTCAATGCTTGACTCCAACTCACTTGGATGAGGTACAGTGGCTCCTTTTAGCTTAGACCTGGGAGCACTTCCAATACTAAGGCATAGCCTGTTGGAAGCATTTCTGGGTCAAAATTTGACAAAGTAAGGATTACGTATCTCTGCAGCACCCCCGGGGGTACACATGGAACCTGACAAGGTTGCCCTAGTTCCCAGTATGCCTTGTGGGAGTCCACAGGGGTATCGTAGCCCAGAGAGACAGCCACCTAGCATGTTGGGGGATTAAGAAGCCATGCCATGTTGTCCCTTCCCCCATCCTTCCATTCTACTGGCCCCCTGGCTGGGTAAGGATCTCCAATCCATTCATTCTAGGAAGCCAACGTGCCCATCTGCAAGTTGGCATGGTTTATCAGTCTTCTGGCAAGGGAAGATAACATCTTGTGCCCACTCAGGGCCATCGCCTCCTGGCCAGGTAAGAGATCAGTACCCATCCCAACAGTGACTCCCGCACATGTGTATGTACCCTGCATTGTTCAAAACTCTGAAGAGACTTAAACCAGAAGGGAAATTATTTATTCTGAGCTTTACTGACTACTCCAGAAGAAATACAGTAAAAAAAAAATGCATACATCACTTGTATATAGAATAAAAACTAAATATATACTGCTTTTGAAAAGACACAGCAGATAATTAAGCAAATAGTACTGTTTATTTTTGGGAAGATCAAATTGAATTGAAAAATTTAATATACATGAAAACTAAGAATCAGTTCCCAAAAGCAAATTTTAGATTATGCATATATAAAAACAAACAACATAATGATTAAAGAACAAAAGGAAATAATAAAAACACCCCCACACCCTAATCCTGTGAGCTTTAACCTAAGAAAAACAAAAAAATGAAAGGAAGGAGGAAACACCCCAAGAGGGGGAGTCAGTTTACAAGAGTTTGAAGATAAAGAGGGATGTATAAAGGAGAGGATGTAGCCGGAAACAAAAGTTTCCATTCTAATTAGTGCTTGGATGACATCTAATTTCAGACATGAGTTACAGCCAAGGACCTGTGCTTAACATTAGTCATGGAAGATCCATTGATTTTCTTGGCACTAAGAAACAATCATTTATACAAGAAAGTTTTCCAGTGGTTTAGGGTGTCATGAGTTTGTGTCTTTTTACATTTTCCTTAGGTTCTATTTGGATGTATTTTGTTCTCAAATGGGTTTAAATAGTGAGGAATCTATTTCTGTTACTTATCAATTCTAGATTGCTCTTAGAGTCTGTGGCCTGTAGGGGGAGTCACTCAGCCCCAAAACTTCAGACAGCGCTACTTTAATTGCCTACAATTCCCAGCAGTACTGACAGTATTAACCCATTGGGCAGTTTCACTGTAGCTGGAATTGCTGGGAATTAGGCACTCTCTTAAAGGAGCCAAAAATCATGGTCTTTTCCATTTCAGGAGATGAACATCTGAGACAGAACTCTGTTAGCAGCAGTGTTATTTTACCTGTTTTTTTACTCTCATCCCGATGTATCCTGCATTTACTCCACCTCAGGGAATTTAATTACAGTATTTGTAAGTATATACTGTACAAGCATGAGTTGCAGAAAAAGGCACAGAAAGAAATGAAAAAGACAGCTAAAGCGTTATCAAAGCCTAAATATGCCAGTTCAAGTTCAAGGTACACCCTGCCAGAGATTGACCTGGAACAGATAATCAAAAGAACAGATCTCCCGGGACCTGATGCTTAGCATTGGCTTGATTGGCTCCAGCTGAAAACGAAAGTGGGAACGAAACTGTAAATGAGTTGAGCCAGGAGAACTTGTTCATTCCAGGAGGTTCATTAGAACTGAGCCTGGCCTTACTATCCGCGCAGTTAACTACCCCCTGCTTGCTACTCTGTCCATGGAGTACAGAAAAGACCGAAGCAAACAGTCCGAGCTGAAGGTAACAATCACCGCAATGATTACCGCAATTGCTCAGGGATGGACATAAATAAGATAAAGGTTGCAAATGATATAAGAAAAGATATAAAGGGCATAAACATGATGAACAAGAAGCTGCTTTATGATATTAAAGACCAGGAAAAATGTCTAAGAAATTGCTTTGAGGCAACCTTTAAAGGCATGCTGGAAAAAAAATCAGGAAAATGTGAATAAGGTTGAGAATAAAATCACAGCACTTGGTGCTCAGCTTGAAGACGTTACCCAAATGTTCATGACTTGTATTGAAATAGTTGAACGATTGGCATCCACCACTGATGAAAAAGCAACTGCTACAAAATCCGAATGCAAAGTGCTTGGAAACAGACTAAGCTGCGCTGGAACATGGGTTCAGAAGAAATAACATCAAAATTGAAGGTCTCCCTGAAAACCATAAAGCCCCAAACCCAGTGAAATGTATAGATGAACTATTCTCTAAAATAATTGAAGTGGACTTTAAATCAGACATCGAGATATCAGCAGCTTACCGCACATGTGAATCAAATGCCTCAAAACCTAGAAGCCTTATTGTTTGTTTCAGCAAACTACAATCTAAAGTAAATGTAATGTCACTTCTCAGACTGAAATAAGAGAATACATTTGAAAGTAACCGTATTCATATTTTCCCTGAATTCTCATCTTCAACAGCTGTTAAACATGTCACATTTTACTGCATTAAACAGCGCCTACGCAAAGCCGAAATCAGATACAGCCCATTGTATCCTGCTAAACTGGGGGAAGATATTCAAGGCAAATTCTTAATTTTTAGTTCTTCGAATGAAGCAGAAAAGGAGCTATGGGAACTGATCCAGGCACTCTTTGATATACGATCATGAGTCACATCATGTCCTGCCAAGGCAAAGAAGATTTTACCTGCAATTTGGTCCATTTACAATGAGACTTTTTTTTTCTTTCCCATACCCTTGGTTTATTGTATTAGGATATATTAGGATTAGGATATTGTATATTGTACTAGGATTATACTATTATACATTATCTGCTTCACCATAGGTACTGTTTAACATCATTCCCTGAGTTTACTCTTTCGGGACTTTTTAAGATTATATTCTAAGTGTATAGTACTTGGACTGTATTACCAATAGATATCTCTGGTTTAATTTTTCTACACCTCTGCTGGGGGGCTTGTTTTGTTTTGGATATGCTCTGTCTCTAGGCATGTCAGAGAACTGGGACTTTGTAAAGTGTGGTCTAGTATCACTTGGGAAGGCAAAATGGGGGGAAGGGCTGGGAGGGAAGAAAGAGAGCAAGCTATTTCTGATCTATCCTTTTCACCCCCATAATTGTAAGTGACAACACAACAATAGACTTCATAGTCATAATTCTTGGCAAAACTGGAAATTAAGGCTAAAGCTATCCTATGTAATAACGTACTACCTTAATTTAAGACAATAATATGTCAACAAAAGTTCAGAAGCAATGCTTCTATGACCAAAAAGTGAACTTTGTGAGCTGGAATGTCAAAGGCCTCAATCACGAATTGAAGAGAAGAAAAGTATTCTCTCACCCAACAGGTCCGAATGCCAAGATAGTATTTTTACAGGAGACTCACTTAATAAGCAAGGATCAGTTTCTGTTGCAAAGGGATTGGACTTGTGCCTTGTGTACTGTACACACATTTTCTGTTCGGTTTTGCAAACTGGCAGCACCCAGCGTCAAAGCAGAAAACAGTTCCTATGCGGTTACCCTTTCTTTTTTAGATTCACATCCCTGACAGAGCTTTATCAAATACAATGAAATTAACTGCATACCGTTTATACATTTATGGCATCTTTAAACAGCCTGTAAAAATATAATGGTCCACAGAATGACCAAACTATTCCAAATACCATAGCTGCTTTAGCGTTCTTACTCTCAGTGCACCACCCAGAGTATTTTAACACATTGTATCTGAGTGTGAAATCATATCTGTACAGCAGCTAATCAGAAAGCTCTGTGGCAAGTTGTGAGTGCAGAGGACTATCAGAATACAACTTCTACCCTTGAGAACATTTATAGCACACACTGCCTCAGCCGTGGGCACAGTCTATTTGAACTTCCTCAATTTGGCAAATGCTTCAGAGCCTTTTACTGCACAAAACTCGAGGTTCTGAAACAGCTTCATCACAAGAGCTCTATCAGTCCATCAAGTGCTCCTGGGTGAACTGTTTGCACTTGGTCACTTTAGAATTTAGCTATCAATTATCCCTAAAGAGAATATGATCTACTGGATACATGTAAGAGAAAGGAAATAGAGATCTAACGGGAGAAAAATGCGAGGAGAGAAAGGTATGATCATAACCACAACTAAAGTGAGAGATACAAAGAAATAAGCCCAACATAGAGAAAGAGAAGGACAGTCTGAGGATGTGTGAAGAAATCAGGCAAGAACTTTAAAAGAGCAAAACTGAAATAGATAACTGGAAGAGAACAAAGCTCTTATGAGGGGTAACATGCAGGCGATGAACGATTTAGAATTGGGATGACAATGAAGGATTTCTTAATGGGTTAAGCAGTAATTTTGAAAACTGTAATTAAAGAGAAGTAGGTGCTACAAGGGGGTTCAAATTTGATGAAACTGATTTATAGAAACCTTTAAGAATATGTCAAGGACCCTTTTGTAATATGAAAGAGGAGCTGACAAAATATTATGAAAGGAAACAGATAGTACTGTTGCAAGTAAATATGTTTTAAGCACACTTTCTATACTTACACATTATTCTGTCATCATAGGTTCAAATCCATCCATCAAAGTCTAAAGAGAATGGAGATCGGAGTCCAAGAATCATTCAAGAAATACAGAAAGACAAACTCCATGAAGAAACTGCCAAGTCATCCTGAATTAAAATAGCTTTATGTGGACATGAGAGCTGCCTCAACACTTTAAGACCCTTCAGGTTTTGTCTCCTCTTTACTGATAAGCAATAAGTAGCTTGAAATAAGCTTTAATTTTAATTTAAATGGTTGTAAATGGACCTCATTGTGGACTAGTCTCCATTCTTTCAGAACTCTGAGAAGCTTCCTAGTAAGAGTGACCTGCTTTAGTTGATCAGGACTAATTATTTGTAAATTCTGCCATGAATGGATGGGCTTCTGTATTTCCTTAGGAGAGCCGCAAAGAATCCCCATGGTGCTCATACTGACCCCTGAGCATTTCAGTGGGACTGTGATGAAGCCAACCTGGACATCTCACAGAAGCAAGTGAAATTCTCTGAAGGGCACAGTTTTCAGACTCTTGCTCGATTCATGCGTCTTACTGCTATGTAACTGTTATATAAATTTTTCATCATTTCATCTGCATGACACCTTGCTTTACTTTATAGGTATGGCTTGATGTGTAAACTTTTTCTACAAAATTAACTAACTTGTGTTGTTACTGATAAACATGTTTCATATGATTCAGCAATTTATTTCAATGATTTACTGGCTGAGAGAGATTTCTTATTCTAACATCTTTCTAATTTTTGACCACATTTTACCATCTTGTTCCTGTGACTAATTATGTTTTTGGAAATTTGTTTGCCTAATTCCCACAATGTAATGACTTCTGGGAATAACATTAGGATATGAGGGCTGTTTTTGGTAGCTGTGATTCTAACAAAGCATGATTGAGCTTAGCCTAAACACTTGGAAAAAGCTTTCAGAAAGTTTATAATCTTGTCTAAATCTAGAACCTAGACAGATGAAAACTAATAAAACATTTATCTAAGGATATTCTCATACCTGTTTAATCCAATTCACAGTCACTGAGGGGCTTTAACTTATCTCAGAAGTATTGTGTAAAGGCAGGAACCAACCCAGACTAGGGTCTAGGCCCCTGTAGAGCTGAAGTACGCTCTTGTGAAGTCATGTAGTAGGTAGTAAACTGGGTTTAAGTCAGAAAAGGAGTTTTCACAAAGCACCAACGCCTACAGCAGCAAAGAATTACCATCACCAGAGCCCTTAAACTGCCCCCTTTGCTCATGTGCATGACAAGATGGCCCAGTCCAATCGGGTTGAGAAACTCAAACCGTGAGGTCTTGAATGCAAGAAGGAGCATCAAAACTGGCATGGAGAAAACCTTGATGATGTAGGACTTTGAACTGATAAGGCTGAAGGTCCACGAACCACCTGGTAACACTTGGATTCAGCTTTTCATGAATTATCATCCACTGTAGGGGTGCATGGCTATTCACAAGAGTGAACTTGTGGCCCAGGAAGTAGTACATTAGCTGATTAATAGCCCATTTAATTGCCAGGGCCTAGCTTTCCACCACCGCATACCTGCTTTCCCAGTCCAGTAGTTTCCAGCAGAAAGAAGTAGGTCTAGGAAGACAGTGATGTCAGTGATGGAAAACTTATCAATATTCTGGTCTCAAGAAGGAGGAAAAGAAAAGGCATCATCACAAAACTCCAATCCCTAGAGTGGTAGAGAATTGCCATCACCCGAGCATCCCCATAACACACATGCATGACTATATATATACTTTACTTGAGTATTTCACTACAGTTGTCTGTTTTAATAAGCAATGAATAATAAAACATATTAAAAAGTAAAAAAGTAAAAGTAGAAGTAAAAAAGTAAAACAATAAAAAGTAAATAAAAAGTTAAATTATATTAACGCATCGTCAAAAACAATATTATGAATTATTTGACCTTCTAACTTGCATTCTATAAACATTGTCTTTTGCATTGCTCTTTGCATATTGCTTGGGATATTTTTCTCTTTTTCATTTATTGGACATTCTCTTGTTCTTGATTTTTATTATATGCAGCTCTATTTTGTTCATTTTCTTTTTTCCTTCGTTCATTATCGGCTCTAGCCACTCTTTTTCTATCGCAATCTAAAATTCAACGCTCTTGAATAGATACTGTGCTTTTCTGCCTTGCCATTATAACTGACTGCGTTGAAGGGCGAGTTAGCACTGAGAGTGTCACGGGGTGGTACAGAGAAAGGATGTGCACAGTAGGAGGAATGATTGGGTGAACGGGGTGGAGGGGAATGGTCAAGGTGAATATCGCAGACATGACAGAAAACTTTTTTATTATAATTAAAGTATACATTTTATTTAACATCTAACTACTCCAAGAACCCTCCTTTACTAATGTAGGTTGTGGATAATGACAAATGGAATGAGTACGAAAGATTGTTGAATGCCACAACATTTAATGGTGACAAAAATAAAAAAAGAAAGAAATAGGCGCTCTTTGGCACATTGCAAAAGCAAAATGAATGATCAATCACTCAGGTGAAGGCCTCAGTTGGGCTTTATAGAACTTGGGTCAGACTATTGGCAGAGCTCGGTACCTCAGCTTCTCACGTTCAAAAAGCCGCTTTCTGGGGACATCTGGAAGAGGCTGAGCTTCTCTGGCTTCATTGTCCTCATTAAGTACCTTCTTTGCACTGTGAGGGAGACAACAGACAATACCATTAGAGACAGCACCCCCCTCCCATCCTGGAGTGGTATTGCATACTTCAGGTGAAGCTAGAAGGCAATCCCCTGGTGCACATGGCAGGGGCTATGCTATGAATTATATTATTTTCTTCTTCTTCTTCTTCATCTTTTCCCATTCCTATGTAGGACTGATGTGCTTGGTCAACCTTCTCCATACAGCTCGGTCCTGCAACTCTTTCCAGTCAAGCCTGTTTTCTTCAGATCTTCTTTTACTTTGTCCATCCACCTCTACTTTGACCTTCCTCTGCATTTTTTCTCCTTTATTTCCATTCCAATCAAGATTTTGCCCAAATATTCCTTGTCTCTCCTCATCACATACCCAGACTGCATCAATCTACTTTCCTGTACTAAGATATCTCTTCCATTTGATTGTGTCTCTGATGGTCTCATGTCTTTTTCTGTCCTTTTTTGTTGCTCCACATATTCAACATTCTCATTTCTGCCAAATTTAACTTCTTCTCTCACACTCCCTTCACTGTTCTTGTCTCAGCTCCATGCATCATTGCTGGTTTTACCACTGTCTTATAAACCTTACCTTTAGCCTTCGTCCTAATTCTGCAAATGCACAATACTCCTGATTTCTTCTTCCAATTGATGATAACATGATGAGTTATCTCTGCGTCTAGTTTTCCATCTTGGGCTCCTAGATATTTAAACTTATCGACTCTTTTCAATAGGTCTCCCTGCAGGTTAACCTTTGAATCCTGATTGTCATTAGACTCCAAATATTCTGTCTTCTTCTTTCTATTTATCTACCTTCAAAAACTCTTCTCAGATCTTCCAATTTCCTCTGCACTTCCTTTTTTTCTGGTGCTACCAACACATTGTCATCAGCAAATCGTCTGGCTTGAAGTCACATGTTAGTATTCCATCCAGCAGTGAGTTGCAGTAGACCAGACATCGAAAGACCAAAACATGAACAAGGAATTGTGCTGCATACTCTGTCAGGTACGAAAGTTAACATCTTTTAATAGCCCACAGGGCAGAAAGGTGAGACAAATCAGATGTGACAATATTTAGTGTGTGACTGCTAGTGACTGCATTTCCCCAGGTGCTGTCGATGTTCTCACTGTCGATGTTGATGTGTTACCTCAGCAGTGTTGTGTGGACACTCCTTATGCACATGTGTGCAACAATTTTGAAAGCAAGGCTAATCAAGAGCAGTAGAAGGATAAAAAGTGAACCAAAACATGGATATTATAATGATGATCCATACATCCATTCATTATCCAACCCGCTATATCCTAACTACAGGGTCATGGGGGTCTGCTGGAGCCAATCCCAGCCAACACAGGGCGCAAGGCACGAAACAAACCCCGGGTAGGGCGCCAGCCCACCGCAATGATGATCCATGTCCCTTTAATTATATTTATCTACAATACTCAATATATTAGCTGAATTTTTCACAAGACATATTGGCTATTTAATGTAGTTGATTTGGAACGTGAATTTGAGAACGACAGTGAGACTTTGGGCACCCCAGTTAAGGTGACATGCTATGTAATAAAAAATCAAAGAATTGTTTAGCTGCATTCATATGCTGTCAGACAAATGGGAAATATGAGTTTCCAAGTCGCAATTCCACATGTATGCCCTTCAAAGTCGAATCTCTGAGTCAGAAAATGTATTGAAATCAAACCTACCCGAATTCTCATAACACTGACCTTTCACATTAGTCAACTGTACAAAATAAAAAAATATAACCTGGTCAGCCATTGTTGTTTTCAAATTACCTTTGGAGCAAAGTGATACACGTTTAAAATGTATGTTTGGTTTTACCCTTTATTTTCATGAAACAAAATTCACTTCATCTTCAGGTTCCTTTTTGGCAGACCAACTAACTGATCAACAGCAACCTTGCAATTCTCCATCAAGTTCATATAAACACACTGAAGTGGAAAAGGTAAAAAGTCAGAGCTCCAAAAACTCCAATAGCATGTGAACACAGCATAAGAGGAAGCACTAGAGGAGGCACCAAAAGGAGCTTGTGGGGGCTTTGGTTCTTGTGATGAGCTACACACATTCAGTTTGGATTAAAAATGCCATGACTGGTTTGAATTCATCTTAAAGAGGACTGAGAATGTGAACGGAATTGCATGAGTGAGGCAAAGGTCTACTTTGGGGCTCTTCATGAAGAAACGTCCGGACAGAGCAGGGGTCAATTCACTAAAGACTTGGAAATTTTGTAACCAAAACAGAAAGACTAAATGAGGTCAAAGTTAAAAGCAAAACTAGCTTAAAGCTGAACTTTAAAACGCATTGGAAAGACTTTGCCAGAGAAATTAGTTTTCATCTGCAAAAAAAAAAGGTCTTTCATTTGCAAAATGAGCTCGGACAATGATAGAGTGCACATTTTGCCTTAAATAAGATGGCTGCCAAAACCACATGGCCACATCCGTGTAATATAACATATCCATGTACATAGCCACATCCTCTAGTGACCAAAATCCAAAATGGCTAAATGGTGACATCATCCACATTGAAAACAATCAACAAAAACAAACAAAAATAATAACATTACAATTTTCCATTCTAGTCATGGTATTAATGATAGACTCATTGCATTTTGAGCTTCATTTCTACTAAAAAGGAGAGGCTTAGTCATTGTAATACATCCACCCAGCCATCCATTATCCAACCTGCTAGATCCTAACACAGGGTCACGGGGGTCTGCTGGAGCCAATCCCAGCTAACACAGGGCGCAAGGCGGGAACAAACCCCCGGGGCAGGGTGCCAGCCCACCGCAGCATTGTAATACATACTATACTAATAATAATAAATAAGTGATAATTCTTTGCTCTGTACATGGCTCTCTTAGGTGGCTCACTATATTTTAAAGGGGCATGTCCACCTTTGCTGCACTAGTTGGAATTCTGCTTGTGACTTTGCAGGTTTGCTGATTTCTTTATAGGACCCCTGCCACTGGCTCTGAAGCCACTCATTTGCATGGTGGAATGCTTCTGGCGGATGCAACTTATCAGCACTGTCACGTACAAAAGCCCTCCTTCGAAATCATTGTCCCCAGCGACCTTATCCAGCTCCTTGAAGTGGGGCACAGCTTTTTGAATGGTGGGATGGTCTTCGTTTTTGTTTGTGGTCATCTGGCCAGTGAGAAAGCAGTTAGTTGTCTTAAGCACTTTGTTGTCAGGTGGCACAGCAGGAATATTGAATGCTGTTTTGTGAAATGGCACAGTAGAAATACTGAGTGCTATACTGTCATGAGGTGCAGTAGAGATGCAGATCACTGTGATCTGTCAATTATAAAAGAGCAGGCAAGCCTCTTTGCCGGGAGCTGCAGATGTACCAGTCTCTTGGCTGTTTTCCTTCCCTGAAGTAACACTGCAGACACTGTTCCAGGTCTAGTTCTCAGCTATTGAGTCTCTCCTTCCAAGACTGCTCTGTAAAATGTCTGTGATCTGCCTTGTCCTTTGCCTGTGCAGTTTTACCCCAACCTCTGCTTTACATGTTTACCTGGGGTCATTGACCATTTTATATGCTACACTTTTTCACTTTCCATGAGCCTGAAACCCTGCCGACATCTAAACACCTGGCCAACTAACCTTAGAAGATTGGGCAGCGGTGGGAGAGAAGCTGAGGCACTATTCTCTCAGGTGTCTTCCTCCTTGCACATGCTGTAAATGGCAATCAAGTTCCTGTATCTCAGCCTTGAGACTCTCCAGCAATTCCTCAACACAGCCAATCAAGTCAACTGTGGGTCTCCTCAGAACTCAGTACTTGTTAAATTGAAAGGTAGATCTTCTTTTGATCCCACTGCTAACACCAATGCAGCACTGGTGCTGAGATCAGATATGGATTCTTTGTTCTTTATGTGACTCTTTTATGTAGCTTGGGATCCTTAAAGGACCGCTCACTAGTCATCATACTAGTTAGAATTCTGTTTGCGGCTTTACAGGCTTGCTGTTTTTACAGGCTCCCCTGCCGCTGGCTCTGAAGCTGCTCATTTGCACTATGAGCAACTCATCGTTGGCTGATGCAGCTTATCAATACCCTTAGATAATTATTTGCTAATTAGAACAAAGTTCACTCTGAAAGATATTATTTAATTATTTCCATCAGTTAATAAACTCAATCAATCTATTTCAGAAAGGCACTATAATAACTAACTAATTCTATCCAGCTATTCATTAGTAAATTCAAATTCATGGTTGTTGAATGCTGGACGGGGTGCCAGTTAACTCCGAATAGCTAATACAGAAGATAGATAGATAGATAGATAGATAGATAGATAGATAGATAGATAGATAGATAGATAGATAGATAGATAGATAGATAGATAGATAGATAGATAGATAGACAGATATTTGAGTGACAGGGAACAGGAATTTGTGTTTTTCTCCAATTGTATCCATTCCACTGTGTTTGTATATTCAAAATTCAAATGTATGAATCAATGGCAAAATACTCAAGAATGCCAGCTGTTTTCATGATGAGTAAAAAGTTTTTTTTCACTTCTCTTTTTTTCTTTTCCACGTTACTGTTAGCCATCTGGCTGTTATCAGCAGTTTTACAGACCCAGGTGTGTTTAAAGATCCAGTTTGTGATGTTCTCTTTAAGGAGATAGTATTGTCATGGCGAGCCTCTGAAGGACTGGTACCCCATCAATAATGTTAATCTGAGGCGTGCTGATTCAATTAGAGCTGATCCCGCCGAGTTAATGCATATGGTTCCATTTTCCACTCCTAGAGGTGAATGGGGTTGAGCACATGGATGGGCTGAAGTCATTACTCATTCGCCAAAGCCGCCGGATGCAATCGCCCTGACACCTTGGCCACCACAGACGCAGCATGGAGGAGAGAGCTCCCTTAATCGGAGATCAAAGACTTGTGTTTGTTTTACTAGCTAAAAGGCCAATTTTCACATTCTTATTAGAAGGGCAACTTGTCCTTATTAGAGGCTTGTTACCGAGGAGCCAGTGTCAACAGCACCACTCTTCTTTTTCCTGCTTGTCAAAACATTTGTGGGAATTTGTACCCCCAGCATGGGCTACAAGGAAAGTCGTGTTTCTCTTTATAGCCCGTCCCTCATAAAAGACATTAATCTGTCTGCCAGTCCTTCCCTTCATTATTACAAAATACTAATCCCATTTAGAGATATGAAGGAGCCGCAGCAGTATCATGACAAACTAAAAGCCACAGCAAGATGGTGTTTAAAGGTGATGGGACAGGCAGGTTCAAGTACGCTTCAGGGCCTCTTGAACATGGAATATAGGTTCTGATGCAGGTCCCAGGGTGCTGTACAATGGCTTACTCTGCGCTCTGACCCCCGAAGGTCATGCAAAAAAGAAAGGTAATTTCCCACTGAGGATTAGCAAAGTATGTTAAAAAAAACTAAATTCTGAATGATTCATTCGTTCATTCTCTCCAATTACAGGATTGAAGGAGGTCACAGCCTGTCCCATCAGCATCACATACCAGATAGGAACCCTCTATGTAAGGGTACTAGATGATTAAATTAACCATCTGTTCAAGTCTGCTTAATCCAACTCAAGGTCAGGTAGGGTAGGCACTCACCAGTCCATCACTGGCCACACACACACTTACAGTCATAATCAGTTACAAGAGGTGACTGTAGAGCTACCAGGTAACCTCTTTTCCTTTTTTAGATATGGGGGAAAGTCCAAAGTACCTGGAGATAAACCAAAGACAATTCTTACCTAGTGGAAGCACTACTGGTGTTAGAATAAATTAAATTTAAATTATTTACATTCATTAATATACAACTTTTTCTTGGTAAATGGGACAAAACATCATTTTATGGAGAAATCAAGAACAATGTCAGGTAAACAATGATTCTTCATATAGATGAAATTAGCGTAGTTCTACCTATCTAGTTTGTAGTCAGAATAGTGTGGTGTGGGAACCAGAGCAGGTCACTTAATCCACTTGCACACTTCTTACAAATTAAACTCCTAATCGGTTGTCCTTTCTCCTGATTTTGTAGATCACCTTGGATGATGATGTTACATAGCTTACAGCATTTTCCAAGGGCGCAGATCATAATGGGGGGTTTGGCGGGGGACCCTACGGCACGGATTAGCTACCAAACAGTTGGTAGTTGCACTAATAAGCTTGACCTAGGGTGCAAAATAACCTAGCACTGCCACTGTTTATAGTATATGTAATGTATTTTATATGCTATACACAGACAAGATTTATAGGGTTATTGGGCTTATTTATAGGGTTGTTCTCTACCTTGCTCCAAATGCTACCACAATAGGCCTAGGCACACAGACTTTATTTAAATGTGTTTGTAAATCATTCCAAACCTAGAAGGAAAAATTCTCCTCCCAAAAATTCTAACTGTCTCCATTTTTAATGCTGGGTTCTTCATTTCAACAACAGCAGATATTCATATCTTTAGGTTCATAGGGGCTGGAGTAAACTATGGAAATGGGTGAAGAGCACATGGCTCTGGCCAGCAAGTGAGGCGGTCATAGTGAGTGCAGGTAGAAAAGGCAAGGAATATGGGACCAGATGGCTGCCCATTTTTGTTCACTCTGCTGATTCATGACTGTATAGCCACGCACAGCTCTAACACAATCATTAAATTTACTGTAAACACAATGGTGGGGGGTATCATTAACTATATGGATGGAGATACGATGATTGGTGGACTGATGCAACAGTCTGTCTCCTGAAAGCGTTAACACTGAGGTCTGCAGTGATTACTCAGATTTCAACCGATTTTAGACAGGTAGCACAGCTTATCAGCAATAAGGGCACTGCCTGTCTGGAGTTTCCTCTTCACCCTGTATCTGCACTACAGACCCCTAGAGCAGCAGCAACAAGAAGAATAAATAAATAAATAGTCTGGCGGGCAAGTGACCAACACTACTTCCCTACAAACCAAATAACAAGTACCAAGCACACCAACAGAAGCAGAATGATGACTGAAATAAAATTAATATTATAAACAAATAACTGTGGTGGGCTGGCGTCCTACCCACGGATTTGTTCCTGCCTTGCTTTCTGTGTTGGCTGGGACTGGCTCCAGAAGACCTCCGTGACCCTGTGTTAGGATATAGAAAGTTGGATAATGACTGACTGATCAACAAATAACCTGGCTGTTTACAAAAATCCTGTACTGTGGTGCACCCCCTGCACTGACAGATTGCAGTGGAAGGCAACCCACTAATGAGACTTCAATATTCAGATAACAATTATCATAAAGGATAACCTGAGAGAAAAAAAAAATCCCTTGAATCTCAATCCTTAGTAATATTGTTTGTTATTGTGAGGATTATGCCAAGCCATACCTCAGTACTGGGTTACCTCCTCACAAAGGATCATCCTCCTATAATACAATATAATACAGTTTATTTTTGTATAGCCCAAAATCAAACAAGGAGTGCTGCAATGGGCTTTAACAGACCCTGCCTCTTGACAGCCCTCCTGCCTTGACTCTCTAAGACAAAGAAAAACTCCCAAAAAAAACCCTAGTAGGGAAAAAATGGAAGAAACCTCGGGAAAGGCAGTTCAAAAAGAGACCCCTTTCCAGGTCGGTTGGGCGTGCAGTGGGTGTCAAAAAGATGGGGGTCAATACAATACAATACAATACACAAAACAGAACAAATCCTCAATACTGTATAAAAATAAAAAAATTAGAAGTACGAGCAGAATTTATCAGTGGATGATATCACATAATATGATTTGGATTTGTTTATAGTCCTGGAGACCTCATTCATCAAGCTGCCTCCCCCATTTGGCCATTCCACAGCTGAAACAGTGCTAGGCCAGCCAATCTGATGAAAGGACCCCTCTTTCCTATGATTCCTGCGATCCTCCATCAGGGATGACTTTACCATATGCAGGCACAACAACTTGGCAGGTGGGCCATGGCACCAAGTGCCACATTTGAGTACCGAGAAGAGAAACAGAATAGGTGAGGGTTAGCATCAAATTATAACTCTCATGTTACTTATGTTTTAGTGCTAATGACTAACAACAGAGATGCAGTCTGTACAGTTAATCAGCAGCTCTAGTCAGGATATGCTAAACTGAAGTAGTGAGTCTTCAGCCGGGATTTAAAAGCTGAGACCGATGGGGCATCTCTTATAGTAGCAGGCAGACCATTCCACAGTTTAGGGGGCCCTGTAACTAAAAGCTCGACCTCCCACTGTTATTTTATTAATCCTTGGAATCATAAGCAGACCGGCATCTTGAGATCTTAATGTGCGCTCAGGTTTGTAAGTCATGATAAGTTCAGACAAGTAAGCCGGACCTTGGCCATTTAATGCTTTATATGTTAAAAGGAGGATTTTGAAATCTGCCCTAAACTTAACTGGGAGCCAGTATAAGGATTTAAGAACTGGAGTTATGTGTTCATATTTTCTTATTCTTGTAATAATTCTTGCAGCAGCATTTTGGATTAACTGGAGGCTGTATGGAGAACAGTTTGAACATCCAGTGAACACCGCATTGCAGTAGTCAATCCTACTAGAGATAAATGCATGAATTAATTTCTCAGAATCCTGTTTATTTAGAAAGCGCCTTAATTTCCTAACATTTTTAAGATGGAAGAAACATGATTTGGACAACTTTGTAATATGTGCTTTAAATGACATGCTAGAGTCAAAGAGAACTCCAGATTTCGGGCTGATTCAGTGAAATTAATGGGATTCCAACTGAGTTAAATGATGACAAAATATTGTTGTGATCAGCGTCATTCCCTCCAACAATTAACATCTCTGTTTTATCTGTATTTAAAGACAAGTAGTTCTCATCATCTACTCCTTTAATTCACTAACACAACTAATTAAAAACAATGTCGGAGAAACTTCATTTGATCTAAATGAAAAGTATAACTGGGTGTCATCTACATACGAGTGAAAATTAACATTATGTTTCCTAATGAGAGATCCCAGTGGAAGCATGTAAAGTGAAAACAGTAAAGGTCCCAGTACTGAGCCCTGCGGACACCATATTGAACTTCTGTGTATAATGATGGAGTACTGTCAGCACATTTCTGTACATATTGGAATCGATTTGATAAATAAGAACTAAACCAAGCGAGCATGGGGCCTGTAAGCCGAACATTATTTTCTAGCCTGTACAGTAACATAGAATGGTCAATGGTATCAAACGCTGCACTTAAGTCTAACAACATAATTACAGTGGAGTTTCCCTCATTAGAGGATATCAGAATGTCATTTACAACCCGCATTAGTGCCGTTTCTGTACTATGACCAGTGCGGAAACCAGACTGGAATTTCTCAAATAAATTGTAATGTGTAAGATGTGACTGAAGCTGACTGGCAACTACTTTTTCTAGTATTTTAGAGAGAAAGGGTAAATTTGAAATAGGCCTATAATTATTTAGTATGTGTGGGTCTAGGTCTGACTTTTTAAGTAATGGTTTAATAACTGACACTTTTAGTGCTTCAGGTACTGTACTATGCAATAATGAACTATTGATAATGTTTAAAATAAGCGCTGCAAGAACATCCATTGCACTTTTTACTAGTTTTGTTGGCACTGGATTTATGGAACAAGTAGTGGGCTTCATTTTAGAAATTAAAGTTAAGACTTCCTGCTCAGTTACAGGATTAAAATGACAAAAGTGCTGAATGCAATGTGAGACAGGGTCTGCTAAGCTAGTATGCGGTTTGTACTGTGATGCTGAGATCTGGGATCTTATATTTTTAATTTTCTCATTGAAGAAGTTCATAAAGTCTGTACTGTTAATATCTGTTGGTATTTTGCACTGTAGATCTGAATTCCCATTTGTTAATTTAGCCACTGTTCTAAACAGTACCCGAGGATTTTTTTTATTGCTATCTATTATTGTAGAATTATCTCTTCTATTATCTCTTCTTTCCAATGTTTCCATAAAAGGGTAAAATGATCCTATATGTCATCAAGACCTCTTGCCTTCAATTTTAGAGCCCGGGTTCACCAGGCTGTAGACAGAGTTGTTTACCTCATAATATCTGCAACTTTTCTCACCTGTTCCTTGCCTCTCTTCTCCCCCAATTTGCCACTGCACGTTCACCTTTTTTTGTATGGTCAGCCCATCCCCATTTTAGATTTTATAGGTCAGGTGCTCCTTTCCAGGTAATTCATAGGTTCCTAATACCTATTCAGATTTTTTTTCTATAATGATGAAAACGTACAGCAAGATAATAACACCAAATACATATAACAACTGTTACACAAGTCCTGTTGTTTCATTAGTGAGTGGAATAGCTATGCTAACAAGTCTCATGACATTACAACTGCCCATTTTGTAAGAAGTTGGTTCCAGGGCAGAAAAGTGTGCCACATAAACTACTTGTTGACCCAACAAAGATTTTTGCCACATCTTTATATTAAACTGGGACTGATGAAAAAAGTTCATGAATGTGATTAATAAGGAAGGTGAAATATTTCGATATTTGAGACAGATGTTTCTGCAAATAACTGATGCCAATACAGTAGAGTCTCACTTATCCTACCTTCGCTTATCCAACATTCCGTATTATCCGACGTCCCACCGCAAAAAAAAAATGCATCAATCGGCAACAAGAACTGCAAGTTGCAAGCGTGAGCGTAGTCTATTTTTTGTTGCTCCCGACTTTACCGCAGCTAATTACAGTGGAACCTTGGTTTGCGAGTATAATTCGTTCTGGAAATGTGCACGCAGTCCAAAGCACTCGTACAGTATATCAATGCGAATTTCCCCATAAGAAATAATGGAAACTCAGATGATTCGTTCCACAACCCAAAACTATTCATATAAAAATGATTAATACATAATATAAAGTAAAAATAAATAAAGCAAATTAACCTGCGCTTTACCTTTGAAAAGAATCATGGCTGGTGTGAGTGAATTTCTAAACTCTTGTGGGATTTCATCCAACTGGACGACACGCGGAAGAGTATCCCAAAGCAATCCCAGTCACCCAGCACTGCATAGCAGCATAGCAGTTCGCCATAAAGGCCAATCCGAAAAGGTCGCGGACATGCTATAAGCGCCTGCCATCGATGGGTGATACAAGGAACATTATAAATGCACAGGGCACAGTGTTACTTTCCCCCCTGACCCTGCCTGACTGCTGTGTCTGTGTATAGGAGAATGGCAGATCCCGCTAAAATAAATAACCGCACTGTTTCAAGCTGAATAAAGCTGGTGTTGATAAAAGTACTGAGATTCAGCTTCGAGTTTTCGGTGCAAGACGGGGACTCGCACGTCACAGCACAAACACACGCAGTCACAATGCTGTAGTAAACAGTATACACTCGTACGGATGTTGACTATATGAGTGACGGAGTTAAGGCTCTAGAAACTGCAATTAATTACATTGAGCAACAAGAATCGATATAATGATGCTGCAAAGATGGCGAGACTTGACAGCGAAGAAACGGCACTCGTCAGTAAAGCAGACTACGATCAAAAATGTCTTTAAATCATCACAGGACTGAACTTTTTAAGTACAGGACATACTGTATTTAACTCCAGACAATTCTATAACTGTAAGTTCATTTTTTCAATTAATTTATTCTGTTGTTTTGTTGTAAAACATGATTATTAGGTTCATAATGTGTAAAACTATAACATAGTTTGACGTTTAATAGGCTTTTTCTTAACACCTGCCATTATTCAACGTTTTCGCTTATCCAACGTTCTGCCGGCCCGTTTATGTCGGATAAGGGAGACTCTACTGTATTAAGGGATTTTTGTTGGTCCATGAATCAGACACGTCATCAGTGACAGGTAGCTCAAAGATCTGCTAGTGGGGCCAGAGGAAATCACTTGAAAGATTTTTGGGGATGTTTTTGAGAATTTTCCTTGCAACACCAAACCAGCAAAATACACCAAGCTGGTTGACGACATGCTTCAAGCATACAAAACCATAAAGTGCAACATGATGAAACATATTCACACTTGAACTTCGTTCCTGCTAATCTTGGTAAAATCAGTGAAAGGTTTCACCAGGATATTACAATAATGAAAAAGTGGGATCAGTGCATGTAGAATCATTTAGTGCTACTGTTGGACACTGAAATGAGAAGCTGAATACAAATGAAAATTAGCAGCAAAATATTTTTGGCCCCAGATAAACTAACATGATGTGTCAGTATCATTAAGCGAATAAACATACTAAATTCAATAGAAGTTAATTTCTTGTTTCTCCAAATTCCTATGTGATGCAGCCAATATAAAATGTGCTTGTGATCAGCTTGAAGCTGTCTATTATAATCACAAAAAGTTTCAGGAAGTAAATCTTTTTAAAAATTTGTTCTACAGTGTAATCTATATAAATAAAGTTATAAGCCATTTGGATGTCTGCTTGTTTGTTCTCTAATCACACAAAAACAACTGAACCAACTGACCTATGTACCTTTGTTGGTTCATTGTAAAATATAGGCTACATGTCGTATTGAGAAAAGGAGTTACAAAGGAAGGGGAAAACTCAAAAAACAGCGATGACACAGGGACTACAATTCCCATCAGGCAGCAGGAGTGCTCAAAGGGCAAGGTGAGAAATTCAGCTTGCACAAAGTTTCAAGTTCCAGCCAAAGCAGAGTCTCGTTTATGACCACAGTGACATACAGAATTTTCTTCTCAACTAATACGAATAAGAAAATCCTGGTCTCACAGCATTGCATTTTTTGTCTAAGAGTAGATTTTGTTGTCTCCTCATGGGCTATGTTTAGCCATTTTCAATTTATAACAGAACGTTTTTTCCCACCGTTTATGTATGACAGACAATGGCAGATTTTTCAGAGCGGTATCAATGACAAGGTGTTTGCTTGTAACAGTTATCTATGAACTCGGGTGATAAAGATTAGTGATACTAATACAACCTATAGAAAAGAAAAATAAAACAACACACTACATAAATGAAACTGAATTCATTTGAGTTTTAGCCACTTTCCATAATGCAAGAACTTTGTTGCGTGTTTACTGACTCTCTTCTATGCTGAATGAGTAGTGATTCTTCTTCATGAGTCTGTTTCTCATCTTTGTGAGTTACAAATGTGGCTCTGTGTTTCTGTTTTTATTTATTTTTCCTGTACTTCATGTTTTTGGAAATATTTGCCAAATTGTTATGATACTACATATCATTTTACTTTAAGCTTAACTATACAGAATTTCAAAGCATTAGAGGTGTGTTTGTATAAACCATAGTGTAATTTTATAAACTAACTTTCATGAATCCTTCTTTGCATTAACACCACCATTGCACTTTCCTGTATGGTATTAGAAACATTCTTAAATATTTATTGAATACTGATAGATTTTTATGTTTTAAAATTTTTGAAATTCTAGTGTATCTTCAAAACATAAAATAAACATTAGATTATATCAGCAAGAAAATGATATACAGGGGGTCCTTGGGTTATGACACAGTTCCGTTCCTACAACAGTGATGTAACCCGAATTTTGGTGTAAGTCAAAACACACTCCAGCCTAAGTCACTTACCTATCTTAACGCATTTGTAAAATTATAATCTAGAACATAAAAACACAACTAAGCCACAGAAAAAGGAAAAGGACATAAATATACTGTACACTGTACTGAAGGAACAGAAGAAATGAGTGTAAAAAAAATCCTTACCATTATTCCTTCTCATATCTCAATTTTTTTAAGTTTTTATGGGAGTGAGCGTTGTAAAACTCAAAACGTTGTATGTTGAGACGTTGTAACCCGAGGACCCCCTGTAGTGCCTTATCTATATATCTGGCCAGGTGCAGAAATGACAGTTTAAGACACCGGAAAAGATATTGGGGTGCCAACCAGGTCTTCGCTTGTATTTGTCCAAAAAAGAGATAACAAAAAAAGAAAGAAGAACAGAAATAGTGCTAGTAGTCACGTGCCCCTTCTGTGGGGAACTGCAATTCAAGGAAAGTTAAAGCTTTGACATCTGTAGAGGAACTCCATTTCATGGGTAGCTCTGGGCAAAATTCACTGCTCCTTCCGGGACACCCAAGTATTTATAAGGATCTATCTATCTATCTATCTATCTATCTATCTATCTATCTATCTATCTATCTATCTATCTATTGCCTTACCTGTCTAATCTGTCTATTTATTGCTTTGTGTTTTGGATATGCCTTTGCCTTAACAAAATGGATGCTTCTCAGTAATATACATCACCTGCTGTAAAAGGGTCTGTGTGAAAGGCCAGGCCATGGAATCTTCTGCAGGTGCTCGCACTGGGAGGTCCAATAAGTAGAAGAGTCAGCAGTGCAGTGAGTGCAGACACATTATAAAGAGTGTGCTCAGACGGTAGGAGAATGAAGCAGAAGCAGAGGCCAATTGCACTCTCCCCTTATCTGCCCGGGGCTCTTCAAGCAGCTGGATGCCCTTGGGAGAGACTCAACTCCAGCTCTGATGACAGCACTCCAGCCCAGAGCTGCTTTCATTCAGCAGGTTTTGTATTTGGCCAGAAGTTTTCTGCCTGCAAGTCTCTAGGTTTACATAGTATTCACTGAGGCGTGCCCCTCTACAGAAAGATCGTGGGAAATGTTTTGCTCCCGAGTTTTTAATTTAAGAGATTGTTTAATACACATTTAATAGGGATGATTCATTTTAGTATCATTATTTTTTATTTCATTGCATCACCGCTTTTAAAGAACATGGGAACCTAAAAGTAAATCATTTTGCTCACCCTTTGTGTGCTTTGGCAGACCACTGGCCCCCCAATTCCCATTACCAGGCAACTGAAGGACACAACTGCAGCACCCAGATGCTGATGACACATAGCTATGGCTGCTGGGCTTGAGTGCCCAAAATCCGTCCAAGGGGCTTATGAGCTGCCGAGCTGTCCATCTGTCCTCTTTCTAGTGCCCTCATCTCTTGGCAGAACTCTAACTAAGGAGTATTTTATAATTTCATAGGTTACTGTGGAAACAGTTGGCACCCATGAATATGGCAAAACAAACAAAATTAGTGAAGTTTATAATAATGAAAATAATATGTACAGTACCTTTATAATTAGATATGAGTCTAATATGATGTACCTTTTTAATTGAATATAAATGTTTTATTTTATGCACCTTTATAATTTGATATATGTCTCCTAAATGAAAGTAATGACAAGTGCAAGTAATTATCTCTGCTTGAAGTACTTGATTGATAGATTGGTAAATTGGTATTTTTATGTGAGGCTGGCTCCACTGGCTGGTATTTCTGTATTATTTGTGAGGAAAAATGGCTGTATGTGGCACATGACTTTCCCAACATTACTGTAATTTTTATTGCAGGGTAATATGTAGGAGAGGGTGACAGACGAGAAGATGGACTGAGGATATTTCTGACTAGACCGGGATGGGAATCAATAAAGCAGTCTGGGCATTAACAAAGTGGTCCGGAAGAACAGAAGACCATGAGGTGTAGAGACAGGCCCCACTCACTGCCGGCCCTTCCACAAAAGGACTGCATTGAACAACAACAAAATATTTAGAATGTACAAAATGGTTGCCAGGTCCTTAAATATATATACCCCAAGGACAGATTAAAAATAATGAACTAGCCCAAAAAAATACCTGAGGAAGACAAAAGTGTGGGAGGTGGTGTCCAATCAAGAAGGATCGGTACATACCATCAGAGCTCTGTGGGGGTAGGGGTGGACAGGGGAGGTTTCATCACACAACGGGGAGGGGAGGGGGTCCCATTTTTACAACAGTAAATAACACCTACAAGTATATATAGCAGTGGAAGATGTGACAGATGAATGAAGAATGTGAGGTTGAGATATAGTCTGAAAAATGCATTGTTTTTAAACACGTAGCCAAAAAACTCATGGATGATGATCAAAAATAGCCCAATTGGGCGAGAAACCTTGCAAAACATATGTAGAATGATGCAGAAAAATCATACTGTATCTTGTTGAAGATATTTGGCATTTGTAGCATTTTACATTGCAATCATCTGGGTCACATTTTATTTGGAGTGAGTGCTTTGTCTTTGAGATACTCTGTTCTTAACTAAAGAGAGAAACACTAAAAAGATTTAGGGGTTCCTGGGGAAACTACATTTAATGCCCAGGTTGAGGAAAGGAAAATAAATAAATGAACAAGAATGAATTAGGGTTGGATTACAGCTCCTCAAGTTGCTGAAGTTGTCTGCTCTTCTGAGAAGATGTACCTTCCATGAGAACGGCTTCCTGTAAAGCTTTATAATGAGGTAGAATGACAAAGCGGAAGTGACATCAGTAGTCCTACAGGAAATTCTTCTTTATTCTAATGGATACAGACGTAGGGTTAGTGGTGGTGTCACACTCCATGCCTTCTCTGTAGTACGAATGGACATGCCTGTGAGACGTTCCCCATGGTTGACAGTATCCACTCACTCATATTCTTAGGACACAAAGAGATATATGCACACACATCACATTACAGGATAACAAAAGTGTCAATTCATTGAAAAGTCAACACTGATATTTTGAAGCCTTCACAATACTTTCCTTATTTAAACACCTATGTTGTATACAAGGAAACTAAGAAAAGACATTTAAGTAGTTATTCTTTGCTAAGAGGCAAAAGATAGAGAAGCAGATGGCGAGTCCTAAATGTTTTAATTGGTACAAAATGTAAAACAAAACAAACAGACAACTAAGATATGAAGAAACCTTATGGGTTATAATAACTGCTTCAGAGGATGACTTACAGCTGTGTCATGGAGAAGAAGATGCTACGAACAGCGCTAAGGTAAGCTGGTTGAAGATCAGGGAACTGCCTGTTGTGTAATGGAGTCACAAATACAGTAAAAAAGGGTGTCAGTCCACCTAAAAGACCCATAAAGCAGACCAAGACCTTGAATAAGCTGCCCAGAGAAGTCTTCACCTCTAGTAGCCAGTCCTTACCACCACATGCAGGCTTTGGCCTGCACAAGCGTAAAGTGGGCTTATGGTTTGAAATGTTCAAATATATTCTTTAAAATGTTACAAAATATACCAAAATTATTTTCTAGGAGAGGAACTGTATAAGCTTTGGCTAGATGAGGCAACTCCCAATAATAATCTTCATAAAATAATATATGTATTATTCTAATTAAAATAAATAATAAAATAACTAGACAAAAATTATTCAGTTCTTCAATAATGTTTTTATGCCAGACACAGCAAAGGTCTTTTGGCTTCAGTAAAGTATTTATCTATTGAGATTTGAAATTAAGTTTAATATTGTTCATGGTGGAAGAAAAAGACAGCTTTTATTACCATTCATCACTAAGCGTACAAAGTGTTGCTATTGGGGCTAATAGATATGTTATACGGTACCAGCCAAATTATATAAATTTCTGTTTGCCTTCTTAATGGCTTCTGAATACTATCGGGAAGTCGATAACTTAGAGTCCACTACGAATCCTGAATCCTCTCTCAATATTTTTACTTCCTATGTGTAATACTTTACATTTACTGACATTAGATTTCATCTGCCACAAATCTGCCCAAGCCTGTATGCTATCCAAGTCCTTCTGTAATGATATAATGGCTTCCAGATTACCTGCTAATCCGCCAATCTTGGTATCATCTGCAAACTTAACCAGCTTGTTACTTATATTCCTATCTAAATCATTTATATATACTCAGCAAAAAAAGAAACGTCCTCTGACTTTCAACTGTTTTTACTTTCAGTAAACTTAATGTGTAAATATTTGTATGAACACTAAAAGAGTCAACACCATAAGACATAAACTAAAAATGTTTCACAATATGTCCCTGAATGAAGGGAGGCTCAAAATCAAAAGTACCAGTCAGTATCTGGTGTGGCCACCAGCTGCTTGAAGTACTGCAGTGCATCTCCTCCTCATGGACTGGACCAGATTTGTCAGTTCTTGCTGTGAGATGTTACCCCACTCTTCCACCAAGGCACCTGCAAGTTCCTGGACATTTCTGGGGGGAATGGCCCTAGCCATCGATCCAAATCGATCCCGCTCCGGGGTACAGGCCTCGGTGTAACGCTCATTCCTTCGATGATAAACACGAATCCGTCCATCACCCCTGGTGAGACAAAACCGTGACTCATCAGTGAAGAGCACTTTTTGCCACTCCTGTCTGGTCCAGCGAAGGTGGGTTTGTGCCCATAGGCGGCATTGTTGCTGGTGATGTCTGGTAAGGACCTGCCTTACAACAGGCCTACAAGCCCTCAGTCCAGCCTCTCTCAGCCTATTGCGGACAGTCTGAGCACTGATGGAGGGATTGTGTGTTCCTGGTGTGACTCAGGCAGTTGTTGTGGCCATCCTGTACCTGTCACGCAGGTGTGATATTCGGATGTACCGATCCTGTGCAGGTGTTGTTACACGTGGTCTTCCACTGCGAGGATGATCAGCTGTCCTTCCTGTCTCCCTGTAGGGCTGTCTTAGGCGTCTCACAGTGCGGACATGGCAATTTATTGCCCTAGCCACATCAGCAGTCCTCATGCCTCCCTGCAGCATGCCTAATGCACGTTCACGCAGATGAGCAGGGACCCTGGGCATCTTTCTTTGGGTGTTTTTCACAGTCGGTAGACAAGTCTCTTTAGTGCCCTGCGTTTTTAGAACTGTGACCTTAAATGCCTACTTTCTGTAAGCTGTTAAGGTCTTAACGACCATTCCACAGATGCATGTTAATTAATTGATTATGGTTAATTGAACATGCATGGAAAACATTGTTTAAACCCTTTACAATGAAGATCTGTAAAGTTATTTGGATTTTTAAAACATTATTGTTGAAATACACAGTCCTGAAAAAGGGACGTTTCTTTTTTTGCTGAGTATGTATTTAAAATAGCAGTGGGCCTAGCACTGACCCCTGTGGATCACCACTCTTAATATCAGCCAGTTCTGATGAGGTTCCTCACACCATCACTATCTGTTTCCTGTGTCTGAGCCAATTCTGCACCCATCTAAAAACATCACCCTGAACTCCCACTTCATTTAGTTTGATGCCCAACCTCTCATGTGGCACCTTATCAAATACACTTAAATCACATAATGTATCTCAATGAAAGAAATATTCAAGTGGAAAATCTTTACTGAGTAATAAGTTGAGAAGAAAATGATGTAAAAATGGCCAATTGAAAACCAAACTCACAAACCTGGAGTTTGGATGGCTGGATTCAACATAGCACCGAAAATCAAAGTCAAAACTTGCGTAAATTTCATAATGGCAAATCCTAATGTGACTCTGTAGTGTGTATGGTCCCCATGTGCCTATATGCACTCCCGACAATGTCTGGGCATGCATGCTCCTGATGAGATGGCAGATGGTGTCTTGGAGGATTTCTTCCCAGACCTGGCACTACTTGGAGGCATTGGATGAACTGACATAACGTCCCAGAAGTTCTCAATTGGATTCAGGTCTGGGGAACGTGCGGCTGGCAATAGTATCAATGCCTTTATCATTTAAGAGTTGCCTACACTCTCTGGCCACATAAGGCCAGGCATTGTCCTGCACCAGGAGGGACCCAGAGCCCATTGCACCAGTGTAAGTTCTGACAATGGCTCAGAAACATACACATCAGTAGCCAGCTAGAAGTCATTTCGTAGGGCTCTGGTAGTGCTTCTCCTGTTCTTCCTGCACAAAGGAGCAGATACTGGAAATACTGCTGGGATGATGCCCTTCTATGGCCCTGTCCTCCATGCTCTTGAGACTATGCTGGAAGACACAGAAAACCTTCTTGCGATGGGACATATGGATGTGCCATCCTGGAGGAGCTGGCCTACCTTTGCAACCTGAATCAGCTGCAGGTACTGCCTCAAGCTACCACTAGTGACAAGCACACTAGCAAAATGCAAAACTAGATCAGAATCAGTCAGAAAGATACAGAGAGAGCATTTGTCTGTGGCTGCCATTCCCTTTTGGGGGTTGTCTTGCTGTGGCCTCTAAAGTGCATGTATTGTCACTTTCATTGGCACCAAAGCAGGTGAACTTGATTCACAATCACTTATGCTTCCTACCTGGACAGACTGATATCCCTGAAGCTTCATTGACTTGATGTTAGACTGCCATGATTAAATGTTCCCTTAATTATTTTGAGCTTATGTACTTCTCAAAAATATATATAAATGCATAAAAGTATATATATTTATAGGACTTGCAAGGAGTCAAGACATTCTTGTTGTTGCCATTTTCTCCTTTGTTATTGATCTTATTTTTAACACACCAGTTGGTCCCCAGCACTTTACAATATTCTGTTTATTTATTTATACAGAAGTATACACTGTATACAGTATATGCAATGTATGTATTGTGAGAAAATGTACCCGTTTTATTCTGATCACCACAAGTTAAACATTTAAAGGACTGTTTTAACCAGTTTGCTTGGTCAAGAGAAAACCAAATACTCCATAATCAGCCTGTTTCTTATCTACATGTATACCTTGGATGCAAATTCACTAGCCATGCTATAAACAAGACTTTCTGCCAATTGCTAAAAATTCAGCAAATTACATGTACGCAGAAAGGCAAGACATTTTTCCAAAGCATGCCTTCCAAAACAAATAGATGTAGCTGAAAATCTTCAGCCAGAGTTGATACCAATGTTGCTTCAAATAGTAAATACAACACTATGGCACAATTTAAAACTAAAATGGGAGTGATTAAAAATATGGGCCCATCTGTACCAATTCTGCTGTTGAACTTACATAACCAGAATGTCTCTTCAAGATAAGTTCCTTGGTTGAGTGTAAGACTTGGCACTTGTCCTGCTTAAGGGTGTCTACATGCACACTCTGCCTCTCATGGTGTTATAACCCCAGTCACATTCTATGTGGTTTGCATAAACTTTCTTCCCTGTGGACATAATGAAAACGTATCATTATTGTGATGAAGGTGATTATCCAAATGTCCCCTCAAAACAAACTGAAAGAGTGACATTACTGGGCTTGTACCATTGGGGGGTATGGGTCTCTCCATTATAAAAGTGAAATCTGATGCAGAGGGCGGCACGGTGGCGCAGTGGTAGTGCTGCTGCCTCGCAGTTAGGAGACCTGGGTTTGCTTCCTGGGTCCTCCCTGCATGGAGTTTACATGTTCTCCTTGTGTCTGCATGGGTTTCCTCCAGGCGCTCCGGTTTCCTCCCACAGTCCAAAGACATGCAGGTTAGGTGGATTGGCAATTCTAAATTGGGCTTGGTGCGTGGGTGTGTTTGTGTGTGTCCTGCGATGGGTTGGCACCCTGCCCAGGATTGGTTCCTGCCTTGTGCCCTTCGTTGGCTGGGATTGGCTCCAGCAGACCCCCGTGACCCTGTGTTCAGATTCAGCGGGTTGGAAAATGGATGGATGGAATCTGATGCAGAAACTGTGACATCATCGTCTGGCCGTGAGTCAAGATGATTAAGATGGCTTCAGGATATTATTAAAGAATGAACAAGAAAGTGCATGCCAGTGGGTTCCCCAGAACTGGTGGGGGAGGTAATAGTTAAATGTCATACATTACCACACTTGGTGCTTTTTAGAACCTCCTTCAGCTATGCCGTTTCCAGATCATACTCGGACCCCATATGTTATTACGTTACAACTAATTCAGGAAGAAGAGTCTGTATTTATTACCCACAGTGGTTTATTCTGATTCCCTTTGACCAGTTTTACCTGCTGCTAGTACCTTTCAGGAAATGAGGATGCTCATATTATAAGAGAGAGGGAGGTTGGGAGCATGAGCTGGCAGTGCGTTCCCACACCCACCACACAATGAACCACCTGGATTGAGTGAGGTTTTTTTTATGGTGGCTGTAGTGCCAACCCAATTATAAGGGTTTTTAGGCACAGGGCAATCAGAATGATTTGATTGTATAAAGGGGAACTTCGATCTTCAATTCTGAAACCCCTGAGGACATGTAATCTACCAAAGGAAACTGAAGACTCAAAGATCAAAGTCCACCCAAGCTGCACTAACAGTTACTTGGGAGGTGGGATTGTCATGTTGCAGACAGCTGTGTTCACTTCTAAGCCTGATTTCCTTCCATCCATTCATCCATTCATTTTTAAACTCACGTATCCCGATAAAGTCGTAAGGAAGCTGGAGCCCATCTCACCACTCATGGGGCACAAGGTAGGAACAACCCCTGGACAGAGTGCTAGTCCATCAAAAGGTGAACACACACACATACACACGCAGGCCAATTTTGTTACAGCAAATTCCAGCTCTACTCTACTAGTGTGGTAGAAACTCCATTTAAAGCACTTGGAGTTTCATTAATTTCAATGGACCAACAAGGCTGAGTGAACCTTTACCACCATGTAAGGGCTCATTGTTAGAAGAAAACTTCATATTAGCATTTCTGATGCTATATTCTGCATCTATGTTAGGCAGGATGCTTCTCTCTGCAGACTGGGAGGTTTTCTGATATACAGCAGCTTAGCTCTCTGACAGCACAAATTCAGTAGATTGATGTTTTAAATGGACCAGGATATGAATTATAAGACTAAGGCCAAAAAGGGATCGAAACCCAGAAATGTAAAATAACAGCCACCAAAGCCCAAACACTAGTTTTCTAGACCAGAATTTCTTATTATTATTACATGCGCAACACTTTTTAGTTTACCCACAATCTTGGATGAATTTTCATCTATGATGTCAAAGCTCTTATCTCACAAGGAGGCAGAAAGAATTTTCAAGCAAGCAGGGGTTTGGTAGTCTGGAATCAATGCTTTCATCTATGCCAAATTGTGAATCAAGAATCAAAGTTTTAAACCAGAATAAAATAATTTGTAGAACCAACAAAAAGTAACCCTATAGAATCACTAACTTGCACTTTGTTTACCCAGTCTCAGATACTTAAGGGATGTATGCATCAACCTTTATATGGTTGCTCTAGTGATGTCCCAATGGCTTCCAAGAAACATTTTTATGGAAACCTCAAGGCTAACGCACTCCAAATGGTTCTGCTCCTAATAAAATAAAATGGCATTGCATAATAATGGTAAATATTTATTACTTTTTTAAGGAAGCTTCTAGGAATAATTAAATGCAAATGAATTTGTAGAACCCCAAAATAGACACAAATTATTGAAATAATTATTATGAAAAAAGGATCAAGAAGTGGCACAAATTTTTTTTTTAAAATGACAATTCATAACAGTCGGTTTATAAAGCATTGTGTCAGTGACGTCAAATTTCCCAGACTGTACCCCTCAGCAACTCGGAGTTGCATTGTGATAACAGGATTTCCAAAGGGATGGTGCCTATTACATATACATATAATAATAACTAAACATTTGGACTGCCGAGAACCTTGCCCAGATGGGATTAAAATGGCATGGAAGGACACGGGAAGGCAGCTTACTTGGGGCATTGTCTCCTCCAAGCTGGTAGGTGTCAACCACCTGGGTTACGTTCCTACCACATATGCCCACAGTACACACTGGGACTTGTAGTTTGTTTCCTCAGCCCTGTTGAGTTCTGTGGGTGGCACCAGGGGGCGCATAAGGCACTAGCGAACCCTACTTAGTCAGGCTTCAGCCTTACTTGGAAGTGCTCCTGGGCCACAGCTTTGGGAGACCGGAAGTACTTTCAAGTCTTACATAGAGGGACCAAAGCTTCAATCGTTGAGTCAGAGTTGGAAGGAGGATGATGAAGCTTGCAAAGAGAAGGGGAGGAGAAAAAGACAAAAGTGCTATGTAATGGAATTGTAGTTGTGCTTGTGGCATGGGAAACTCTTCCTGGAAGAGTTTCATATAGAATAAAATTCTTTGTTTGCAGCAACTTATGTCTGAGCCTGTTTCTGTTGGGTGTTTGGAGAACTGCAGCACCCCCTGTTGACCAGAACATATTTTGAATGCCATAATGGTGCATCTGCCATTCCAATGGTGATGAATTGACTGGATTGGATTCCATAATATTTATTCTAAAATTGCATTTTGAGATTAATAAAATGTATCTAATATAATCTAATCCAATGGAAGAAAGTGGATGAACGTGCATCCCAGCTGGATTGGTTAGATGGGACCTTTCCTGGAAGACTGCTTCCTGAGGCCAAATATTCCTCCTGTGCATAGGTTGTCAGCATCCATCTGGTGGAACTCCCATTTGTGCATCCACAGGTCATAATAGGAGCTGTAGTCCTAATTGGCAGCCCTGTTGGGGTACTTAAGTGCTACCAAAGGGAGTGCAGGAGAACACTACTGCTACTTTGGGCAGCTTTGTTTTCTGACGTGCAGTGCTGTGGCTCTGGAAGTACTCCCATGTCCAGCAAAAATGAAGCTGCCTCCTCTACATGAAATAGTCAGTCTCAGGAGGCAGTGGACAACACTCGCAGAAGAGGAGGAGAAGGAAACGGAGGTGATGTTTTGAATATTATACAGTCATTGGACCGACATAACCCTCTGAATGTGATGTTATAAAATACATAAACTGTTTATTTAACCTTGAATCTCTGTTCTGCTGATCTGTGTCTGGTGTTTGAAGCTTGATGCACCCCTTTACATGTGTGTTTTGGGTTTATTTTGGAACAAATCATTTCCTGTGGTTTATTTTCAACTTTAAAATGAACTGGAAAAGTAATTTTATGTTGCTGTCTTGCTTTTTATAGTCACATGTCCGGACATGGCATTTAAATACATTCAGTTCATTCAGCCTTCATCATTTGGTGGATATTCTGCGTTGTCAAGCTCTTTAGTGTAGTTAGCTGAATTTTAAGCATGCCCTAGTGTTAGGATTGAGTTTTGTTTTTTGTCTTCACTTTGTATCCATCTCATATATTTTACATAGTCCTTACTTTTCTATCTGCCTGGTTTTGTTTTTGCCATCATGGTTTTCAGTTTTTGCCTGCCTTTTGATGTTTATCAATTCCTGGTCATTTTTCTATCAGTAATGCTTGGATGCTTGCTAGAGCTCCTAACTGTATTCTGTACAATCTCTGATAGCTGAGAGAAATTAATCTGTTATGATAAGACAGGTGCGTGTGCTGTGATCAAGACAGTCACATCTTTTGGTGTGACTTTTTACTGTTGATACTAACTCATTTATCTAACAAACTGCCACACAGGGACCAATAATAAGAACTTTGTTATACCCCATTCATTTTAATATTATATAAAATATGGGGATTTTCTTTCATGTGCTCTCAGAGATGCCTCCAAAACATCAAACAGACGTACCTTCAGTGAAACATCTTTCCAAATATGTGAAGTCTCCAGAACATCCAGGGGTATCATTTCAAGCTGTATATGATCCAACTGTTGCAATGGGTTGCTTATTAGCCAACTGCAACTGGTGATGGTATACATGTTCTGGTACTGCACAAATGGAGCCCTCCAGATTTGGTCTTTGTTCAGAATGCTGATTTTAATATCCTGCTGACTACGCCAATGTAATAAAAAAAGAGTAGTAGAAGTGCTGTATGCACATTTCTGGTTATTCCATGTTTTTTTTTTTTAGATTCTTTTCTCAGTCTGTTAAAATGAGTGCAAGCTTTGTAAATTATTATTTTTCCTTTTTTCTACAGATAATTTCTTACTGCCTGCCTCCTGGGTCTATGAAGACAGTTTTTCCTGTGCTCCCTTTAACTTGCTATGAAGTAGGCAGTACTTATGATGATATTCTGGCTTTCTGGCGGGCAAGATAGTTTGATATCTTATTATAATGGCTTTGGACTGGTTGAAACCACTGGACTTGTGACAGTTTAAAGATGCCAAGGTGTATTAAATGGGCCTCCCGGAGAAGTTTTCTGAATTTTGCTGAACAGCAGAAACAGTGCTTATTGCTGTCCCTCAGTTTCAGAAAGCCCAGATGAATCTTAGCTGTTCACTCTACTTGTTGGTTTTGTACTTTTTATCTATAGATGTTTTTTTTTAAGTATTCAAGTTTCCCGCCATGTACAAACATTTTTTTTCAGATTAACTCTTGGATGCCTTGCAATGATCAGTCATCTTCTCAGGGTTGGTTCCACCCTTGACGATATCTTAAATTGTCTTCTTCAATAAATAAGCAAATGGATGAGTTTCTGAATGCATGTGTTATAACTGAAAAATAAACTCAAATTTTGAGCAATGATGCAAATGGCTTTGAAATATTGGTTAAAAATATTTTTTATGAATTGATCTTCAGTGTACTTGTCACAAATACGATGTCCAAGTATCATTTAGAATGAGATGATCAGCTTATGTTCTCACATAGAAGAAAAGAAATAAGGTTTGCAAAATGACACTTTATGGATCCTAAAGTGATGTATCATAAACAGCACCCACACAGAGAAAGACTTTTAACAAACTTCAGGAAGCTCAGAGTAGTGAAAGCATTTTGCAGGTGTGGTGTGTAACAGATGAGGTCAAATAAGGTTTTCGTTAATGGCTTTACTGACTTGGCAGCTTATACTGTTGGAATCCCATGATGAATGTTGTCTGCCTGACGGGTTGCACATTGTCTCCATAATTGTGCAAATATTTTTTCTCCAGCTTTCTGATTTTCTTCCAATTTCTACATGGTTCTACAGTATATTCCAGAGGCGGCATGGTGGAGCAGTCATAACTCTGCTGCCTCGAGGTAAGGAGACCAGGGTTCACTTCCCAGGTCCTCCCTACATGTTCTCCCCATCTCTGGGTGGGTCTCTTCCCACTATCCAAAGACATGCAGGTTAGGTGTATTGGCCATACTAAACTGACCTGGGTATGCGTGTTCCCCTTGTGATGTACTGGTGCTCTGTCCAGGGTTTGTTCCTGCCTTGATCCCTATGCTAACTAGGATAGGGTCCAGCACCCCATCCCCATGACCCTGTTTAAAACTAAGAGGGTTAGAAAGTGGCTGACAAATATTCAAGACAGAGTCATGCATTTCACAGTAGGAGAAGCTGTTTGTAAATGGTGGATGATTAGGAGCAAATACTGACTTGTAGCGTGAATTGGACTATGTGGGTTTGAGAGCCATACCACATGCAATTCAGAGCAGGTCTTCCACCAGAAGCTAGGCAAGTGTTGGCTCAGCCAGTACTTGTATGGGAGACCAACCACAAAAAGCATGGGTTACTGATGGAAGAGATGTTAATAAGGCCATCAGGGGGCACTTACCCTGTGGTCTGAATGTGGATCCCAATACACCAGTAAAGTGACAGGGACTGTCAAAAATGGTGTCATCCTTCAGATGAGATATAAAATCGAAGTCCTGACTCTTTGATCATAAAAGGTCACTGGGCATCCTTCGTAAAGACTAGGGTGCATCCCAATATCTTGGCTAAATTGACCTCCACGGCCTTGTCATTCTGACCCCCAACCAACCCATGTCTCTAATTGTCTATCACACCACTTCACCACCTAATAGATAATGTGGGGTGAGTGTATGACAGCAAAATGGCTGCCTTCACATCATTCAGGTGGGTACTGCACATTGTAGGTGACTAAAGTGGCTCCCCTCTCAAGATGCAAAAACATTGGAATACTTAGAAAAGCATTATATATGGAAAGAAATATTATTATTTATTTGATGTATTGTTATGATGTTATGCTTACAATGTGGTCACAATGACTAAACTTTGCAATTTCTTATCATTTATATAAGCGTAGAAACTGTAATCTTTTTAAGAAGAAACGGTTCTTGAATATATTAAATGATTAGAAAAGGCAAATGACTGTCACAGGCAGTATTTTCCTTCCTTTCATGAAATAACGAGAATGACAATAACAGAATCAACATAAGAAAGAAAATGCTGTCATCTGCTGGCGGTTATAAGGTATGACGAGTTCAAACTTTTATTTCCTCCTATTATTTTTTTTTCTCTCTTTCAGTCTCAATTAAGAATAACATTCTCCATGGGCACTAGGGTGGTTCTGAAGTAAAATCCGAAAAAAAACAAATTAAATCATGCAAAAACGAATAAGAAAACACAAAAACAAATCGGAAACACAAATCAGAAAGTACAAAAACAAATTTAGAAAATGCAAAAACAAATTGAATAGGCATTGCGTATAATTTGACTTTACTGATGTATTTTTACATTCTAATTTATTTTTACACATTCTGATTTGTATTTGTATTTTCTGATTTGTGTCTGTATTTTCAATTAGTTTTTATATTTTCTGGTATATTTTTTCATAATTTAATTTATGTTTGTGCATTGCACCGTAGCCTGCGCTCGCAGGGCCGAAGTGCTGGCTTTCAATCTCAGCCCAGGAATCGCTTATACAAAGGAGATGCTGAAATAAAGAAACACATTTGCTGTTAATTGTTGTCTATTTATTTATTTATTTATTTATTTAATTTATTTATTTAATTAATAATTATGTTTCTATTCCTTTACGATCTATCGATTCACGTGTTAAAAGGACGATGGCACACCAGATGTTTTGGCCAACTGTCAGCTGGGGCTGGCGGTGCGAATCGTTCAAGTAATTCAAACGGTGTTATTATCTGCTGGGAAGGATTGCCTTCATTTCAAGTGTAAGCTTATTGCTATGAAGAACCGCCTGCTAATTGTATTGTACTGCATGTTCCAGAGAAAACCAAAGCAGTGCTTTACTGTCAGGCTGCTCGCTCCCCCGTGTCAGCACTACTCAGTATTCCAATAACGTAACACATCGGGGACATATAGGATACAAGGAATGGGTAGGTGACGCGAGCTAAACTGCAAGCAATAAGAAGAGGAAGCCGAATGCCACTGCTTTCATGTGAGATGGAAGGTGGGATAGATGGAAGAGACACTTTTCCCATGGTGGGCTCAGAATGAAGTAAAGAGTGTAACAACCATAAATAACTGCAGGGAAAGAGCAAGAAATTGACGTCCTGAAAATGGATATTTAGAAGGCAGAGTGCGAAAAGAGGAAAAGGAAGGAAGTGCGTAAAGTGAAGAGAACGTGAAGGCATGAAAGGAACACTACAAGCTGAGAGGGTAGAATGAAGAAAGTGAGAGCCGAAGAGTAACATTAAAAGTGCAGCACGTGAGAGAAAGAATTAGCTTTAAAATAGTAATGATGAAAGAAGCCTGAGAGGGTAATGCAGGGGACACGAACCGGGGTTGCGCGGAGTGCAATCGGCTGCAGTGTAAAGGACATAGAGCATTTGCGTGATTTTTATTTTGATAAGTTATTGGGTGTCTTTGATTTACATATTTAATTGTGCAGTTTTTTTCCTGGAAAAGGAATGGAAAATGGCGATATGTGGGGTTAAGAAACAAGATATTAATTTCTCTGTGTTATATGTAAAACAAAAGTTACGACTGTTTAAGTTATTTAGGCTGTATGCTTTTTATTTTGCACTTTGTCTTTATAGCGCTTACGGTGTGTTTATGAAACAAGGTCACGGAAACGGTAATAAACATTCATAAACAATCAGGCTGTGTGCTGACCACCATTCAGCCGGGGTCGCTACAGTAAGAGCTTTACCACTCATCGTGTCTGGTCGTCCTGCCGAGTGCCGAATTGAAGTCGCGGGGGAAGCGCTGGATCGTACCCATCGTAACGGAGTTAAAGGATATGCTCTCATTTGCAACGGAGTTTGAAGGCGAAGTGGTGATGCTGCAGTTTCCACTTTACAAGGGAAAAGAAAGTGCAGTTTACGAATTTCAATACGAGGACTTATTATTCGTATGGATTTGGTGCTATGGTCAAATGCAGGCATAAACGGTTATAACGTCACCGTGAGTACCGTTAACATCATAAAAAGAGGCTGTATATATTATTAAGGTTAAGAGAAAAACAGTTGTTTATATATGTGTGTATATTTATGAAGAGGGATTAATCTTGACTCTTTGATAGCATTTGGCTTTAAGGACTGTTCTTCAATCGCTGTTTAAAAGTTTAGTGTTAGTTTAGAAGGTTATTGTGAAATATCTGACTGATTATTGCTCATTTGTAATTTTTTGGACAGTTTCATAGTTAATTCAAAGCTTTTAAAATTGACATAATTCTTTAACAGTGTTACTAAGAGATATTGATATCTTTGTATTGTATTAGGTTTATTTGTGTATACAAGTGTTTTGTTTTTTTCTCACTCTGAGTGTAAGATGACAGAGCCAAGTCCTATTCTTTCAGGTGTGGGAACGTTGTAGGAGCAGATTGGTAGTCACCAGTTAAAGGTTTTAGACCCAAATAGTTTGCTTCAAAATGAAGAAGAGAGTGCACAGAGAGATTGCTTAGAACAAGTCATTCAACTTAGTGAAGAGATACAGACTAGCATTCAGCAAGAACTCCAAAGGGCCGACCTTCGTTGCTCTGATCATTAACGAAAGCCCACAGAAAAAATGGTTATATTTCAAAGAGAAGAGACTCAAAGGAAGGAAAAAAGGCTAAACTATTTGTATGATCAGTGGAAGATCTGAGCTTGGGAAGTAAGAGAACAGCTTAAAAAACAGACATTACCAAAAGCCACCTATCTGCACTGATTGATGAACTTGAAAAAAGAAAAGATGATGTGATAGCCATTTATGTAGCAATTCGAAATAACATCACACCATCTTCAGATTTAAGACCGAGAGTAGATGCATGTGAAGCAGTGATGACTGACATTACCAAAATTGCATATGAGAGGTTAGCTGGTATCGATGGTGAGTTTAACGCTGAAAGAGAAAATGTCGTCTTTGCCAAAATCTGCCTCACAAATATGCTAGATCCATTTATGGTTCTACAGTCGCAAGAGTAAGCAAAAGATCCAGCAACAATTCTGTAACTTCATCCATGGCAGCAAAATGGGCAGATGCTGCAGCAGAGTTAGCAGCAAAGAAATCTGAATTTACAGTTATGCTGGAAGAAAAGAGACAGCAAGAAAGAATACAGCAAATAGAAGAACACCAAAGAAGGGAGCTAGAGACTCACAAGTGTGAACTGGAGTGACTGCAAGCTGAAAAGGGTTTGAGAGCAGCACATACTAGGCTGGAAGTTTACAACCATGAGGCTGCAATGGAGGCCAACATCCTGCCGATTGACTACAGCATAACAGAAAGGCACCTTCCTGCTTCATTCACCTGTCAGACCTCCAATGAAGTAATACCTGCTCATGAAAACACAAACTCATTTGTACAGGCCTTACAAAACAGCACAACACGGAATAGGCTTCCAGTGCCAAAGCCATCTGTTTTCAGTGGAGATCCACTTCATTTTATTGAGTGGAAGGCCTCCTTTATATCGCTTATTGATGGAAAGAACATTTCTTCAGCTCATAAGCTTTACTATCTCAAGAAATATATAGCTGGTCCAGCTCGTAAGGTCCTAGATGGAACATTTACAGAAGTGATGATGAAGCTCATCAAGATGCTTGGAACAAGCTAAACCATTGTTATGGTCAGCCATTTGTCATTCAGAGAGCATTTAGAGATGCTATTGGACTTAGGGATTGTTCAGACTTTTTAAATGCATGTCAGGATGCAATGCCTCATGTTAAGGGTCTTCAGATATTGAATGACTGTGATGAAAATTGTACAAAAACTACCTGATGGGGTAGCATCTTCGTCATGTTACACCGACCCTAAAAGAGACTCAAGAGTTTCCAGGTTTTAAGGAATTTGCAGCTTTTCTGTCAACAGAAACAGAGATTGCATGTAACCCAATAACCTCTCTTATTGCTCTTCATGCTTCAGAACATAAGGGTGAGAAACAAAACCTCAGAGAAACCAAGAGAAACATGGCCAGTGTCCTTAACACTCAAAGTGTTAGTGAAAACAGTGACAGTCAAAATTTGACTAAGATCAGTATAGGATCTCAGTGTATGTTCTGCAGTGATGACGGTCATCAGCTCAATAGCTGTTAAGGGCTGATGTCCAAGCCATTGGAGGAGCGACGGAAATTTGAAATTTGTGCAGGAAAGGACATTTTGTTATGGGTGTTTAATGCCTGGATATAATGTAAAAGAATGCCATCGTCTTCACTCCTGTGACCTCTGTAAAAAAAGGCATCCCACATGTCTTCATGATAGTAGCTATGTGCCAAGGGCAAGAACATCAACTTTTGAAACCTTAAATGAAGTTAATAGCAATGAAACTACTACTGCAATAGCGCTCACTGTGAAAGAAGGAAGACATTCTACAATTTCCTCCATGGTTGTGCCAGTCTGGGTGTCATCATGTAACCGCCCAGGTGCTGAAAAACTTGTTTATGCTCTGCTTGATGCTCAGAGTGACACTACATTTATAGACCAAGGCATAAGTGATGCACTAGAAGCAGATAAATTTCCAGTGAAACTAAAATTGTCTACCATGATTTGAAGAGTCACACTCGTGAAGAGTCAAAGGGTCTTTGGACTTCATGTGAGAGGTTACAACTCCCAGGTTTATATTGAGCTTCCTTCCATTCCCCTACCATTCAAGAAGAGACGCAGTCTACCCAACAACAAGTCACTTGCAATTATTCAGCTTGATCATCTGAAGGGGAAATTACAAAGAAATTATATGTACAATGAACACTATGTGGGTTTCATGGAAGACATCATAGAAAAGGGTGATGCAGAGGAAGTTAAAGATGAGGGCAATGAAGGTGAGACTTGGTACATTCCTTATCATGGCATATATAATCGTAAGAAGCCAACCAAATTGCGTGTTGTGTTTAATTGTTCCGCCATATATAAAGGAACCAGTCTTAATGACCATTTCTCACTGGGCCTGATCTAAGAAACAGTTTGGTTGGAGTCCTTATTCAATTTCGTCAGCACAGTGTTGCTCTTATGAGTGATGTAGAAATGATGTTTCATCAATTTCATGTATGTGAGCCTGACAGGAATGATTTGAGCATCCTTTGGTGGAAGAAAGGAAATCTGCACACAGATCCTCAAATGTTTCGAATGAAAGTATATTTGTTTGGTGTTGCTTCTTCTTCTCCTGGATGTGCAAACTATGGGCTGAAACATTTAGCAAAATTTTACAATGCTTTATATCCTCTAAGCTCCCAGTTTATCCTAAGAAACTTTTATGAGGATGATGGAATTACAAGTGTTAACAGTACAGAACAGGGCATTAAGCTTGCAAAGGAGACTCAAGAACTTTGTGCCAAAGCTGGTCTCTGGCTACACAAGTTTGTATCAAACAACAGAACTGCCCTAGAGAGCATACCACCCTCTGAATGTGCAATTGGTGTAAAAGATTTCAGTCTTGCATTTGATGACTTGCCAAAAAAAGAGCTTTAGGAATTCAGTGGCATATTGAATCAGACTGTTTTAAATTTAATATCAGTCTCAAGGATCAGCCTGCAACTCGTCTGGGAATTATTTCCGCTGTTGCCTCTTTGTATGATCCTTTAGGATTTGTAGCTCCATTTGTTTTTAATGGTAACAGAGTTCTCCAAGAGATGTTAGACGGGGCATAAGCTGGGATGACACTTTGCATGACGAGCTTCAGCCACAATGGGAGCTTTGGAAGAATGATCTAATTAATCTGAACAATGTAAGTATCCCTCGTAGTTATGCACCTGCCAGCTTACGATCAGTTGTTCAGGTCGACCTTCATCATTTTCCTGATGCTAGAATTTGTGGATATGGACAGAGCTCATACTTGAGACTTAAGAATGATATTGAAGATGTTCATTGCACCCTCATTATGAGAAAGTCACGTGTCTCTCCTTACAACTATTCCCAGTTTAGAATTGATGGCTGCAGTGATCTCAGTTAAGATTAGTAATCTCTTGAAGAATGAACTTGAGTATTCTGATATTGATGAGTTCTTCTGGACGGACTCTAAGGTAGTTTTGGGATATATTAACAATGAGGCACGCAGATTCCACACATCTGTGGCAAATAGAGTACAGAGGATTCATCTTAGCACAACTCCCCAACAATGGAGATATGTCCCAACTACTGAAAACCCTGCTGACCATGCTTCTAGAGGTCTTACTGTTTGTGAACTGCATTAGTCAAACTGGTTTACAGGGCCCAGATTTTTGTGTGAAAGAGAATTACCTTCACTGTCAGGTATGATCCCAGAACTTTCAATTGGAGATCCTGAGGTCAGAGTATCACAAGTGCTAACCACAACAGCCACAGAGCAAGAAAGCCTCATAGATCGTCTGATCAATTTTTCATCCTGGTCACGTGCTGTTCGAGCTGTTACACGCATTCTTAGAAGAATTCAAAAGGACAAATCAGATGGAATTTCCACAGTAACAGAAAGGCAGAATGCAAAGAGTTTTATAATAAAAATACTGCAGAAACAAGTTTAAGGAAATGAGGTAAAGATACTTAAAACAGGAGTTCAACTGCCTTTGCATAACAGCCTGTTATCTCTCAATGCCTTTATAGATAAGAATGGTGTGCTTAAAGTGGAAGAAAGAGTTAGTAGCTCTTCTCTTCCTGATTTGCTGAAACATCCCACAATTCTGCCCAAGAATCATCACATCACAACTTTGATATTTGGTCATTGTCATGAAAGGATCACACATCAATGGAAACATCTTACAAGTAATGAAATCAGATCAAATGGGTTCTGGATTCCTTCCATCATGTCATATTCATCAGTGCATCACCTGTAGGAAGCACAGGAGACCAATGGAAGAACAAAGAATATCCAACTGGCCTCCAGAATGAGTGGATCCTTCACCACCATTCACATATTATGGAATGGATTGGTTTGGTCCATTTATTACTAAAGAAGGTAGAAAGGTAAATAAAAGGTACGGTCTCTGTTTACCTGTTTTTGTTCTCAGGCCATTCATATAGAAATGCTGGATGACATGTCAACAGATGCTTTTATCAATGGGCTCTGCTGCTTTATAGCTATATGTGGTGCAGTTTGTCAAATAAGGTCAGATCAAGGAAGCAACCTTCTAGGAGTAAAAAATGATCTAAAGGAAGCACTTAAAGAAATTGAAAATGAATGAGTAATGGCCTTTCTTGCTGAGAGACAGTGTGATTTTAACATGAGTGCGCCATACTCAAGCCATGTTTGCGGCATTTGGGAACGTCAGATCAAGACAGTAAAAAATATGCTTAACATCACTCTCTCACTTTCTTCTGGAAAATTACATGACTCTTCTCTGCGAACATTCTTATATGAGGCAATGGCAATTGTAAACAGCCGTCCCCTTACTAATGACAACCTTAATGACCCAAGTAGTATTGAACCACTTACTCGTAATCACTTGCTGACTCTAAAATCTACTGTTGCCTTGCTTCCTCCAGGAAAGTTTGTTAAAGAGGAAATGTATGCAAGAAAAAGATGGTGACATGTTCAATTTCTTGCAGAGCAATTTTGGAACAGATGGTGGAAGGAATATATTTGTAACATTGCTCTCAGACAGCGCTTGCACATACCAAGAAGAAATTTGCAAATAGGTAACATAGTAATAATGAAAGAAAATTACCTAGAACTGAATGACGTTTAAGTAGAATAGTAGAGACCAAAACTGACAAAGATAGACTTGTAAGGAGGGTCAAAATCCTCCTTGGAGACCGGAGGCTACGTAAGAAAGGAGAACGGCTCCGCAAACCATCAGTAGTTGAACACCCTATTCAGAAGCTGGTCCTTTGCTGGAGACTGACTAAAATCTTTCCACAACTTGACTCTCACCTCTTCAATTAGTTTGCTATTTCATTGAGCTTGTTGTTTAGTTGTCGCTCATCACTATTCGGTACCTTTTTTCATGGCAGGAGTGTAAACAGTGAATGTGATGTGTGTGTTGGATCATTCACAATGCTGGTGGCTTTGCGGATACAGCGTGTGGTGTAATTGTCCATGATGGAGGGAAGAGAGACACCGATGATCTTCTCAGCTGTCTTCACTATCTGTTGTAGAGCTTTGCAATCCCTGACCGTGCAATTTCCAAACCAGACAGTGATGCAGTTGCTCAGGATGCTTTCTATGGTTCCTCTGTAGAATGTTCTTAGAATAGCTGGTGGAAGATGGGCTTTTCTCACCCTATACAGGAAGTAGAGCCGCTGCTGGGCTTTCTTAGCAAAAGAGCTGGTGTTGTGGGACCAGGTGAGGTTCTCTGCCAGGTGGACACCCAGGAATTTGGCGCTATTGACGACCTCCACTGTTGAGCCGTCAATGTTCAGTGGCAGATGGTCACCCTTAATCTTCCTAAAGTCAACAGTCATCTCCTTTGTTTTGTCTACATTCAGAGACAAATGAAAAAATGTCACCATGAAGTGATGTTTAGTACATGTCAGCTAGAAATGAAAAGACCCTGTGCAGGGGTCTCTTGCTGTCTGAAGTCGGGCTTACATAGGGAACCCTTGGGTACGCCAATTCCTACACCTGCCAGTATTCACGAAGAGTTTGCATAAGAAAATTTGCATAGCTTACGCAAAAAAAAACTTAGTGGGCATGCGCAGGTCCCAGGCTGACTCTATTGGCATTAGCGTCTGCGTCTGAAGTGTAAAGTGAATAGAGAATAGCTTGTCTTTGCTTAGCTTGCCGCGTGAGAAGCAGTTCAAATAGAAAGCATGGCTGAGGCAGCGTGTGCTTGATGCTGTATACCGATAATTCTCTTTCTGATCAGCTGCTCAGAGTGGTGCAGTGAGAGTAATATGAAAAAAGATGATCCACTGTGGAAACCCCTAACGGGAGCAGCTGAAAGAAGAAGAAGAAGGTGCAGTGAGAGTAACACGCTAAAGCAGTTATGGTATTTGGAATAGTTTGACCATTCTGTGGACCATTATAATGTTACAGGTTAATTACAATCAGATGCATTAAACTAATAAACAATATGCGGTTAATTTTGGTGTATTTATAAAGCCGCGTCAGGGATGTGGATCAGAAAAAGAAAGATAAACCACACATGAACAGTAGCACTGCTTTGACGCTGGGTGCTGCCAGTCTGCAAAACCGAGCAGAGAACTTGCTTACGACAGGGTATGAGCTACCGTGGAAATGTGCGTGGCTTTACACCAAATTTAGGTTTTATACATCGTGATTTGAACATGGAAACATTCTTACGCAACATTTCTGTGCATACACACCGTTTATACATGGGGCCCCAGATGTTTTGGCCACCTGTCAGCTGAGGCTGACGGTACAAATTGTTCAAGTAATTCAAACGGTGTTATTCTCTACTGTGAAGGATGGACTTTATTTCAACTTTAAGCTTATGGATCCGAAGAACCACCTGCTAAGTGTATTGCACTGCATCTTCCAGCAGAAAACCAAAGCAGTGGTTCACTGCCAGGCTGCTTGATTTCACAAGTCAGCACTACTCATTATTCCAATAACATGACACATCAGATACATAAAGGATACAAGGAATGGGTAGGTGACGCAATTTAAACAGCATTCAATAAAAAGAGGAAACCGAATGTCACTGCTTTCATGTGAGATGGAGTTGGGATACATGGAAGAGACACTTTTCCCACAGTGGTCTCAGAATGAAGTAAACAGTGTGACAGGAAGAGTACAAAGCAAGTATTTTAAGTGATCGATGAAAAGCATAAGTGTAGGCAAAGAGCACGAAAGTGATGGCCTGAAATGAACATATAAAAGGCAGAGAGTGAAAGGAGGAATAGGAAGAGAGTGCCTAATGTGAAGAGAAAGTGAAGGCATGAAATGAACACTACAAGCTGAGAGAATAAAATGAAGAAAGTGGCAAGAGCCGAAAGTGACATTAAATGTGCAGCACGTGAGAGAAAGAATTGGCTTTTAAAATGCAGAGGTGCAAGTAGCTTGATAGGCAAAGGCAGGGGATGTGAACCAGGGTTGCTTGGAGTGCAAGCGGCAGCTGGTTGGCTCTTGCCACAGAGTGGCCGTGCTCGTGCATGCTGGCAGGAGAGAAAGAGTAACCTTTTAGAGCGTGAACTTAACATCAGAGCGTGCATTTGAAATCGTGGTTTAAAAATATGACTATTGCATGTAATCAAGATTGAAAAAATGTCAGCATGAACTGAAGTTTGGAACATGTCAGCTTGAAACGAAAAGACCCTGTGTAGGGGTCTCTTGCTGTCTGAAGTCTTTAATGGGCTTACTTAGGGAACCCTTTCGATACGCCAATTCATACGCTGGCTGGTATTCACGAAGAGTTTGCGTAAGAAAACTTGAGTAGCTTACGCAAAAAAAAATTAGTGGGAATGCGCGATTCCGAGGCCAACTCTAGTAGCATTAGCATCTGCATCCGAAGAAGAAAGTGAATGGGTAATAGTTTGTCATTGCGTAACTTGCTGCATGTGCAGGACCGAAGTGCTGGCTTGCAATCTCTACTCAGGAATCGCCTGTACAAAGGGGATGCTGAAATAAAGAAACACATTTGCCTTAAGTTGTAGTTGTTCTTGTTGTTGATTTTTTTGTCTTTGTATTCCTTTACCATCTATTGATTCACGTGTAAAAAGGATGATGGGACACCAGGGGCCTCGTGCATAACGCCGTGCATAGAATTCGCACTCTATCATGACGTAAGCACAAAAGCTGAAATGTGCTTACGCACAGATAAATCCAAATGCATAAATCTGTGTGTTCGCCCACTTCCACGTTCTTCCGTTCCATAAATCCCAATCAGCGTGAAAAGTAACGCACGTGCATGCGCCTTCTGTCCCACCCCGCCTCCTCCCAGAATTACGCTTCTTTTAATATGCAAATCAATATAAATAGCCCTTAATCTCAGCGTTCTGTGAAAAGGCAATGGCAAAAGCAAGAGGGAAAATATAAGAATTTCAGCAAATACCAATTGGAGGCAAAGAAAAACGTACTATTTGTTGGTTTAAACAGTGGTATAATCGACAAAAGGAAGTTGATCAAGTGACTGGTGAAAGTGTTGGAGAAACTTGAAAGCTCAAGTTCACAAAGTCGCACAGCGCCCGACATAAAAAAGAAGTTGTCACATATCAAAGTCGCCGTGAAAAGGTGAGACGTAGCCCACCATCTGACTGTCATATGAAAGCGTATTAGGGTACAGAGAACAAAAAGGCACACAGTAGGAAAAAAGCATGAAATGTTAACTTCAATGTCGAAATTTCCACTTTAATCACATAGTTTATTTTGTCATTAAAGTAGAACATCATAAACTTCATCTTAAAGTCATTTAATTTACTAGTTTCTCAAATCCCATCGTAACTAAAGTAGCACGTTAAATGCTTTGTTTTGTATTTGATCTTTTGCTCTATGTGTGTGAATCACTACGTGCTTCCGCTTTCTCTTTCTCTGACAGGACACAGAATCAATTACATTCGTGATATTACAGCTCTCTGAATAATTACAATACAGTACTGAGATGTATACGTGATATATTTTTCATGATGATAGGAGTTAAAGCATGTTATTAAATTGTGTGCAACCTTCGATGATATTATTGTAGCAATACTGTCTCTTTCAAATGTACTAATCTCCAATTCCTGTCCTTACTTTTCTTTCTCCACATACCCAATCACCACACAATCAGCTCTGTAATAGATGCTAAGCCATCTGTAAGCTTACAACGATGATTCTTCAAAACTTTTAAGGAACATTGAAATATCTTTGTAGTACATGTTCAATTATTCTGTTCATCTATCCTTCCAGTGTCGCGTAAGCCCCAGAAAGAATACAGCACAAGGTAGGATCAATCCGTGAACTAGCTAGTGCTGCTGAACCGTGTCCTCACATGTTTAATTATTAACAATACAGATTATTTAAATGAAGTTAAAGTTTTATCCATATAATATAATCAACATATTTTGCTGCATTTCATCTTAAAAATGATATCGTCATCATTTGTAAATACCCGCTTTATAAAGTGGCGCAGGTTGTGCAATATTATAGTACTGTAACTGTAGTGCAAGTTTACAGTGAGGTGATTGTACTTATAAGTACAAACCGTTCTACAAGGAGCACTTGATGGACTGATTGATTGTTTAAAGTTCTGTGAAAAGCGTAAGTGCAGGGAAAGAGAAAGAAAGTGACGGCCTGAAATTAACATTTAAAAGGCAGAGAATGAAAGCAGGAATTGGAAAGTGAAGAGAAAGTGAAGGCATGAAATCCACAGTACAAGCTGAGAGCATAGAATGAAGAAACTGGCACGAGACAAAATTGATATTAACAGTGTAGAATGTGAGATGAAGAATTGGCTTCAAAATGTAAACGTGACAGGAAGCCTGAGTGGAGAAGGCAGGGGATGCAATCTGGGGAGGTTTGGACATGCAGGCAGCAGCGGTCTCCTATTGCCACGGTGCTGTTGTGGATGAACCTGCTGGCAGGACATAAAGAGTAATCTTTGGGAGCGTGAACTTGACATTAGAGCATGGATTTGATATGGTGATTAAAAATGACTGCTGCATGCAATGAAGATTGAAAAATGTCAGCATGAAATGAAGTTTAAAACATGTCAGTTTGAAATGAACAGGCTCTGTGCAGGGGAATCATGCTGTCCGAAGCCTTAAACGGGTTTATGTAGGGAACCTTGGACAGCCTTAAACGGGTTTATGTAGGGAACCTTGGACACAATCTATTGGTGCTGTCGCCATAGACATTACACTGGTTGGTATTCACAAAGCTTTTGCACAAGAAAACTGTTCTAAAAGTTTTAAAATGTGTTATTTTGGCCATTAGAAAATCCGAGCTGATGAATATGAGTGGGAAGAGAATTCCAGAGTTGAAAGGAGCACAATGAGAGTGGGAAGAGAATTCCAGAGTTGAGGAGCACAATGAGCTCCCAGAGCACTGAGTCTGACGTGTGGTACAGAAAGTCGAGCAGCAGATGAGGATCTGAGTGAGCGAGAGGGAGTGTCAGTCTGGAGGACATCAGTGAGGTTGTGGAGAGCTTTAAATGTTCAGAGCAGTACTTTGTATTGTATTCTATAGTTCACAGGGAGCCGTGAATTAGCAGAATTTGGAAGAAGTTGTAAGTGATGGATAAGTTTTTGTGGGATGCCAGATAGAATACCATTACAGTGATCTATACGTGAGGTGTCTAGGGCATTAACCAATACTTCAGTACTGTGTTGTGTAAGAACAGGACAAAGTCTAGAAATGTTTCGGAAATGGAAGAAGGCAGTCCACGAAATGTTACTTATATGGAAGGAATAATTTAATAATAATAATAATAATATTATTATTTAATAATTGCCATTATTAGTGTAAAAAGAGATATAAATAATTGCATTTAAACGATTCGCCAAAATCTGTTATATGTAAACAATACTGTTTTAAACGTTATTGTTTTTTCATCAGAAAACCCGGTTTCCACATCTACCTGTATTAGTTTAAATGGCACTTTTGCCACTCGCAATATGGCGGACACGCTGACGTATCGTGTCGACTGGGCAACACAGTGAATGCGATGTCTCTCAAAATGTCTATGTCACTACCTGCTCCCCGTTGCACAATACTACCCACTTGCAGAGCCGAGCGCGCGTGCGTATTGAAAGGCTACGTCATCGCACACTTTACGGTGCTGCTCAATCTGTTTAACGCATGCATGAACACTTTACGGCAGATATATACAGTAGATATTGCTGCAGACACGGAGTAAAATGGGCGTGAATATCATTTTCGACTTCAGCCAATCATATATTAAATTTGTGATTGGTTAAAGTTACTCTTGATAGACAACTTCAATTGTTGATAATTGGACAGGTGTGTTTTTGATTGTCATAGAGTAACAATAATGTCATTCGTTGAAATTCTGAATTAGCCAATACAATCCACTTGCATTTACAGTTATCCCGCCTTCAGATCCGCCCATAATGTCCACGGTTTGTTGCAATACCCTTCTCAGTTTGTAGGGACACTTAAAGTTTTAAGGGTCCGCCCTTGAAACGTCACTCGACAACATCGCGCATGCGTTTTGCTGACAGCGACGCGTGGTTTGCAATTGTACGGGTAACCGTTGGCACTTTTGAAGTCTGGGGATAGAATACAACATGAGTGCATTTTTAATAGACACGTTGTTATCTCAAAGTGGAGACGTTTGTGACCTAATTGAGAAATTATGCTGGGAAACACAGGGAAACTCCGTACCGGAGAAGGAGAACGTGGAAGTTTTAACTCATGTGATCAGAAGAATAAGGTGCCATCTAGCAGAGAAGAGTACCCAGGTTGGTTTGGTATGCAAGACGACCCTTCAGACTAAACTGGAAGATGTCGTGAATAGCAGATGTCTGCCCACATTGAAAAAGCTGAGTGTTGATAAGAGTCCAGCTGCGCGGGACAGTTCCTCCTTGAGGCGCAGTATTTGCGAGCTGATAGCCGGCTGCGCAGAGATTTGTAGCCGGCAGTTGACAGAAACTCTTCTGTCCGCCAGTGTCTCCTCGTTACTTCTCTGTGCTGAAGACCAGAGTTTGGAGTCGAGTCCTAACCCTAGTGCTGGCTTTGATTTTGATAGTGCTGTGGACATTCTGGCCAGCACAATACCGCTGCTAAGCGCACAGCAGGATAACTACGTTCGCGATATCAAGAAGGCAACGATTGCGTGCATCAAAACGTGCGGTGAGGCGGACTTCAGCAGAGTTGTGGTCAAGATTCTCTTTCCCTTATTAAACAACGGCGAGCTTAATCGGTCAGAGGTGCTTGGACAGCTCTGGAGTGGCCTGGAAACCTGGCAAGCAATAGATGACTGCTCGTTGGTCATCTCAAGGCTACTGCTGATCCTGACCGCGCTTTCGGATTACCTTCTTCCAAGCTCCAGCGAACAGTGGAGTTTAGCCGTGGATTTAAGAATGTCTGAGAGATTCTGGGAGGTTATTCAAGCGGGTGTCATGCACCCTGACTGCGTATCCCGCAAAAGAGCCTTATATTTACTGAAAAAATCGGTGGCTCTCTCGGCTGAATGGAAGAGCAGCTGCCAAATCCTCCAGGCAGAAAGCAAAGGTAAGAGTGCTTGCATAGATCTTTGTTACTGAAAAGTATAGTGAAAGAAAGACGACGATTTTAATGCAATTAGCGCCTTTCACAGTGATTTGCATACTGAAATATGTACACCTACTTTAAAAAATACAAGCACACAGTAAAGGACTAAACAATATACTTAAATCGAAAAAATCTCAGAAATCAGTTTGTGAATAAAATTGAAAATGTGTGTGTGACGGGAATTCAGTGTTTAAAACAAGGTTGTAACATGAGTTCAAAGTACTCTAATTGGAAACCGTTTTCACCAAGAATGGAATACAGTACTAGTATTCTCTGTTGGTAGATGTTACACTTTATTATTTTGGACACTTTAAAAATGTATGCTCCATAAGAAAAGAGACAAATATCTGTAGGTGCTGAATATTTTCATGAATGGTGACTGACCTGTCAGGTTCAAGCATTAGACCCATGCTCTAAATGGTAATGTCTTGTCACAAGGTATACTAAGTGCCCTTTACCAGGTGCATGGCCAAGCACAATTGCAGAGGTTTTGAACATGGAATAATGGGTGGCGTGAAATATGCCAACAAAATCACTTTCTTTTTGGTTATTTTACTTGAGTATTTATATATAAAGTACTATGCTGATGTTATAGGAAAATGGGGTATTAAACAAAGAAAATCCAGCCAATGACAATTCTATGGTAGGAGACCATTATGTTGATTTTGAAGGGCTATGGTGTAAAGCCCAGGCTGGCAGATGTTGCACAATCTCTTAAAAAAAAAAAAAAAAGTACAGTAAAAGAATACAGTTAGCTCATTTCAGAATGTGTCTTGTCATTATGTCAGCTTCCAACTTATATTAATCATGTTACTCTTCTGTTTTAAAATTCAGGAAGTAGTAGGTATGGTTCTAACAGCTGATGGGAAAAGTTTGCTTAGTTATATCAACAACATTTTTACCGTGTCTGTGCAAATAGTAGCATCAAGATTATGATACTAGATGAGCCCCTTATACCAGGTGTACAGTGCAAACTGGTGAAGGGGCTTTGATGCCTCCATTACTATCTTTTAACTTTTTATCAGTTTCCCTAATTTGACTATGCCAGCTATATCATGTCGGCATGTATGTCCAGTTTGGAATCCCTGCCACCTGTGACAAAATACCATAGTTCCTCAGACCAAACTCCATCCTCCCACGCAAAAAGTTTCTTCCTGTCTGCTACCTCCAAAGCTTTCTCCATCCTACAGATACAAGCTGGAGATATTATAAAGAGGTGAATAAACTGCTAATAATGTTCACTATGAAGGCAGTTAACCTGCCTTTTAACTTTTTACACAATGTCTTGGGGTATTTCCAGCCTTGCTCCCATGGCTGTCTGGATAGGCCTTGGCCCCCTGAAAACACTTAACTGAATTATGTGGGTTTGAGAATATGATCTTATGGTGTTATATTTTTCCATTCCCATTGGCAAAAATATATTTTAGACAGCTAGTTGCCTTCATTAGATGTATGCTATCTTTTTGAAAAGGCCCACATACCGGTATTATTATGGACTTAGCCATTTTTGCTTAGATAACCTATATCTGGTTTTTGTAAATAGAAAATGATGGAATTTATTAAATGTTACAGATTATGTCCTAGATTTTTAACATTTTTAATTTTTTTAATCTGATGTTTAAAATCAAAGTAGTTCTTAAATTGGAGCAAAAAATGTTTTTACATCCTACTAATGGTACTGTGAAATACAATATATAAAATGAAATAAATATATGAATGTTGCTGAGTTTTCATTTGTGTTCTTATTTACCTGCCTATACTGTAAACAGGCTTTGATCATCAGTGAGTGGTTCCAGCAAAATAAAATTGGCTTTACCACACTGATATGAACACTCACTAAAATGTAAAGCAAGTCAGAATAACATATTTGGTATGAACTGTTCTCAAGGTGGATTCGCCACCATTCAAAAACTATGGAACACAATTAGTTGTGACCCATTCAACATTCCTGTGGCACCTTGGAGAGTGCATGCCCTAAAGAATTTTGGTCTGGAACCCCTACAGATTTTATTTTTTCTCCAGCCTTTGGAGTTTTTTTTGTTTTTTCTGTCCACCCTGGCCATCGGACCTTACTCTTATTCTATGTTAATTAATGTTGACTTATGTTTATCTTTTATTGTGTCTTCTATTTCTATATTCATTTTGTAAAGCACTTTGAGCTACATTTTTTTGTATGAATGTGTGCTATATAAATAAATATTGATTGATTGATTGATTAAAAGCACGCTAGTGATTTAAGTTTCTAATAAAATCTGAACTCCGTGAATACATAAGAAGTTCAACATTAATGACTACACGAGATATTTATTTTAATAGTTATACTTTGTCATATTTTGCAGTTCAAATTAAATGTTTTGATTCTTTAGCACATATTTGTACTTGATTGTATTGTAATGGCTTTAATCTCATATTAATCTAAAAAATACACTTTTTGCAATAACACACCATTCTTCAATTTAGGTGTCCATTTGGGATGGGGTGTATCGGGTGGTGTCTATGGAGCCTACCCATCAGCATAAGAAACATGACATTTACTAGAACTGCAGGAATAATCCTGAAATGGGCTTTGCTCAAATTATGAACCCGGAAGGATTACTAGTGGAATCCTGTCTTTTAAGTTACATATTTAAACAACACTTTCAAATAAGTAAAGTGTACTTTAAAGGCTTTATCTTTTAAAATAAGTAAAATTACAGGTCTTTTCTATTTTCTTGGTTATAGATTATACTGTATTACATTTAATGGTTTATGAGAATATGTCTTACTGTTATACACTACTGCAGTTCAACTAAACATCTACCGTTTCTTTGATTTAATATGTTTTTCTTTTAGGGATTAACCTCTTTTGGTGGTCTCCTGAAAAAAATAAGGTGCTTTTGCAGTTTTGGGAAGATTATATTTTAATCTTGGAAACACTGGATGAAAACCAGGTAATGTGATTTGAATTTATCAAATACAACTTTTTTCAGTGCCCTATTAATTGAAATTGCTTCTTACAACTGCAGCAATTTAAATTCTTTTCAAGAAAGTCCTTGCATTTTTATCATTAAACTGAATATATAATGCTACAAGCTAATCATTTTCAATATCATTATGAATTTTATTTAAAACGTTTCTACATTATTTTTTTTTCCTAGCCATTTTTCTTAAGATAGTGTGCAGAGACTTTGCAGCATGCTAGTCCACCGTCTGGGGGTATTGTACCCTGCTGCTGCCAGTCTTACCGTCAGTGTAGGTTGCTATTGAGACATGAATATGACGTTGCATCTGTTAGACTGCACCAAGGAAGATAGAAAGACAAATGTAATATGTGGGCATATGGTGTTAAAGGAGGTGAAATTCACCCTTTTATGCACCAAGTATGGGGTCAGTACTTTACCTTGATGAAATGTATTCAAGTTCATAGTGATGTACAAAAATAGTGTGACAAATGTTATAATTGCTGAGTACTTGGGACAGCTATCAACGTCAATCAGTGTAGAGAGGAGTAAGGACAGAGAATATGATATTAAAAATGTGATACTTGTTAATATGTAGGTGATAGTTAAGGAAAAGAAATGTTGCACGTCTGACTTTGCACACAGCCAAAAAAAATTATTTTGAAGGTAATCAGAAGCTTGAAATCTGTTGGTGTAAGAAGCACAGAGATTATTTTGAAAAACATCCATCCATCCATTGTCTAACCCGCTGAATCCAAACACAGGGTCACGGGGGTCTGTTGGAGCCAATCCCAGCCAGCACAGGGCACAAGGCAGGAACCAATCCTGGGCAGGGTGCCAACCCATCGCAGGACACACACAAACACACCCACGCACCAAGCCCAATTTAGAATCGCCAATCCACCTAACCTGCATGTCTTTGGATTGTGGGAGGAAACCGGAGCACCCGGAGGAAACCCACGCAGACACTGGGAGAACATGCAAACTCCACGCAGGGAGGACCCGGGAAGCGAACCCAGGTCTCCTAACTGCGAGGCAGCAGCGCTACCACTGCGCCACCGTGCCGCCCATTTTTGAAAAACAATAAATTTGAAATGCATATAACATAAGTAAGAAATAAAGAGCTTGTTTTGATTACAGTTGACAGCAGGCAGGGACAAAGCCTTTAATAGGGTTGTAGTCCATAGACTAACATAGCAGTACATCTGGGTAACCCCCATTGTGAGAGAAAGCTCCAACATTCACAGGAAGAAATTGCAAAATCCTTTTAAAAACATTTCAATGTGGAATCAGAATAGAGACTCCTAAACATCAAGTGATGCTACTCAGTTTGCATAACTAAGCACGATATAGAGTTTGTTAATGCAAAGCATTGTATTTAATTCCCTTTCTATTGGTTAATTGCAGATTCATGTTGTAAAGCCGGTTTTACAGAAAATAGACCAAGTTATTGATGCAATAAACGCTGACAACAAAGGTAATTTTCTTGCAAACATTTTGCATTTCTTAGGTTTTCAGTATAAATATTTTCATGAAATAAATTGTGTTTCTCATTTAAATCAGATGGTCTGAACTTACACATTTCCTGGCTTATATGCATTTATGCACGAATGTTTGACAGTGAAAACAAAGCTGTGATGAAAGAAGGTGTCTCCCATCTTCTAAATCTTGATGCTGTGCAAAATCCGCAGTTTTCCCAAGGGCTGGCTGATGTGAGTAGTGGATTTATACTATTGTTTGTTTTGGTTACATTAAAGGAATTCTTAAGCCAAAAATATTTTTTTTATTGTTACCTTGTTTTATACATTCTGTACATTTTATCATTGAAAGGGCTTCAGTGGGGGCTCACATCTAGATAACTGACATGTGGAAAAGTAAATTGAGGGTTTTTTTTTCATATAGACCTTTTAATGCTGCCCTCACCCTGTGTAGTTTTTGTTTCATTAAAACTTATATTTCATTTTATAACTTGTCTTTTGTAATGTATACTGTAAATTCGTTCGCCAACCCGTTTTTGTTTTTCCTGATACACACTTTTAAGATTTTTTTTTCTGTAAAAACAATATTTTGAATCTTTTGAGACCCAATGTGCTGAATCTTTTTAATGAGGTCAGTGAGACATGTGTTTAATGACTTTGTACCATAATTCAGGATAGCTTTCTCCGTTTGGAATTTCAGCACAGACGAAATGACCTACATCTACAGTCTTTTTTTTCTGCTTTCATATTCTGTATCTTGCTCTGCATGTGTGCATAAGATTTTTTTTGAGTCTTTTGAATTTCAGTTTTCATTATCTCTAACCTGCTGTGCATGTGTTTGGCCCCCTTGTTTTGTAACCTTTTTATGATGTTTTACTTTGTTTTCTACTCTGTCTTTTATTTCTGACCTCACTTTATCCTGCTTTTTTTTTTAATGACACCTGGTCTGTGGTGATTATTTTTCCTTTTTCGAGTAATAATTTCCGTTTGTTTGCACTCCTGTGATCTTTACTTTCTTTTTTTTATACTTTCTAATTTTCTTTTCATATTCTTTGACTTTCTCCACATGTGCATCGCACCAACTATTTTTTTTTTTTTTTTGAGCTTTTCGAATTCCACTGCTTTCATAATCTCTAATCTGCTCTGCCTGTGTATAGCGCAAATGTCCTGATTGGACATGCTTTTTTTCAGTTCCACTTTGTCCAGGCTGATAATTGCTTTCCTTATTTTTTGAATTTGCACCTAGATTATTCTTTCTATTTTTTGTCTCTCCAACGCTTTTCAGTCTCTTTTCTCCACACTGCTTTCTTCTTCGCTTAGTCGTCTACGTTTCATTTATAACGTATTGTTCTTATACGCTTTATATGTGCTGAGAGCCCTGGATCTGTGTGTGCTCAAAGTCAAAATACGACTGAGTGTGTTGCTGGATGCTCTTGCTCTTATTTATTTGTAAGTAGGGCGCGTCTTGCAAGAATGGTTCTACGTCATCGCGAGACAGTCTTGGGTCAGCCTCTTGGCACAAAGTCTCATGTTTAAGGTCCCGGCAAGACCCTCCATGGCCAGTCTCTCTAGTCTCACAGGTCTTTAAAGTGTCTTCCGTGATCTTAATGTGAAGATCACGTCTCGTTGCCCTAGTGTTTCTCTCCAGGATTTTTTTTAATAGAGAGATATATAGATATACTGTATAGATTATGTCAAAATACCTTTCTGTGCATTTCAAGATGTGTCAGATACAAGATGTCTGTTGTGTGATTCTGAGATAAGTCAGATTCATTGTTAAAATTAAATTAGAAACATTTTCTAATACATTTTAAGAAAATTAGAGACATCAAAAAATGTATATTTGATATCTCTAATGTAATTCTACAATTTGTCACCATAATGGCATTTTAAAATATGTTGAAATACATTTAAGATATCTGAAAATATTTTTAGCATATCATCACACGTGTTTTTAGATATTCTTAATTGTTATTTCAGCATGAAACTGGAGAAATGATTACAACTAATATTAAGAACAAATAAAATGGCTATGGAGATTAAAGCAAAATCACACTGTTTTCTTATGTATATGTGTATATATACAGTTAGGTCCATAAATATTTGGTCAGAGACAACTTTTTTCTAATTTTGGTTCTGTACACTACCACAATGAATTTTAAATGAAACAACTCAGATGCAGTTGAAATGCAGACTTTCAGCTTTAATACAGTGAGGTGAACAAAAAGATTGCATAAAAATGTGAGGCAACTAAAGCATTTTTTAACACAATCCCTTTATTTCAGGGTCTCAAAAGTAATTGGACAAATGAAATAACTGGAAATAAAATGTTAATTTCTAATACTTGGTTGAAAACCCTTTGCTGGCAATGACAGCCTGAAGTCTTGAACTAATGGACATCACCAGATGCTGGGTTTCCTCCTTTTAATGCTCTGCCAGGCCTTTACTGCAGCGGCTTTCGGTTGCTGTTTGTTTGTAGGCCTTTCTGTCCGAAGTTTAGTCTTCAACAAGTGAAATGCAAGCTCAGTTGGGTTAAGATCAGGTGACTGACTTGGCCATTCAAGAATTTTCCACTTCTTTGCTTTAATAAACTCCTGGGTTGCTTTGGCTGTATGTTTTGGGTCATTGTCCATCTGTATCATGAAATGCCACCCAATCAGTTTGACTGCATTTAGCTGGATTTGAGCAGACAGTACGTCTCTGAACACCTCAGAATTCATTAGGCTGCTTCTGTCCTGTGTCACATCATCAATAAACCACTAGTGTCCCAGTGCCACTGGCAGCCATGCACGCCCAAGCCATCACACTTCCTCCACCGTGTTTTACAGATGATATGGTATGCTTTGGATAATGAGCTGTTCCACGCCTTCTCCATACTTTTTTCTTACCATCATTCTGGAAGAGGTTGATCTTGGTTTCATCTGTCCAAAGAATGTTTTTCCAGAACTGTGCTGGCTTTTTTAGATGTTCTTTAGCAAAGTCCAATCTAGCCTTTCTATTCTTGAGGCTGTGCACCCTCTGTATTTCCTTTCATGCAGTCTTCTCTTTATGGTAGACTTGGATATTGATACGCCTACCACCTAAACAGTGTTGTTCACTTGGTTGGCTGTTGTGAAGGGGTTTCTCTTCACCATGGAAATGATTCTATGATCATCCACCACTGTTGTCTTCCGTGAACGTCCAGGTCTTTTTGCGTTGCTGAGTTCACCAGTGCTTGCTTTCTTTCTCAAGATGTACCAAACTGTAGATTTTGCCACTCATAATGTAGCAATTTCTCGGATGGGTTTTTTTCTGTTTTCACAGCTTAAAGATGGCTTCTTGCACCTGGAGAGCTCCTTTGACCTCATGTTGTCTGTACACAGCAAAATCTTCCACATGCAAGCACCACACCTCAAATCAACTCCAGGCCTTTTATCTGCTTAATTGATAATGACATCACAACGGACTTGAACACACCTGCCCATGAAATAGCCTTTGAGTCAATTGTCCATTTACTTTTGAGCCCCAGAAATGAAGGGATTGTGTTAAAAAAATACTTAAGTTGCCTCACATTTTTATGCAATCTTTTTGTTCAATCCACTGAATTAAAGCTGAAAGTCTGCACTTCAACTGCATCTAAGTTGTTTCATTTAAAATTCATTGTGGTAATGTACAGAACCAAAATTAGAAAAAAGTTGTCTCTGTCCAAATATTTATGGACCTAACTGTATGTATGTATATATATATATATATATATTGTGACAGATAGAGGGCGCTATCGCTCCCTTGAACCCTTGTTCACGACTTCAGACACCAGGTAAAAGTCCATAAATTGACTTATTCAAATGCCACAGTGCACAAAGCACCCTGTCCTCCACTATATTCATAATCAATCACTAACCAATACAATAAATCAATCCTCCACTCCCAGACGCGTTGCCACCCTTCCACCCAGCTCAGCTCGCCGTCTGGGAGCTCCTACAATCCTTTTAAATACCCTGACCCGAAAGCGTTCTAATCCCCAGTCCATGTGACTCTCAATCACTTCTGGGTCAGGTAAAAAGTCCTTTTCTTCACCCCGGAAGCACGTCATTCCCCTTGTCCATGTGTGCTTCCGGGCGTAGGGAAAATATCTGTTGTTCCTCCCTGCAGCGTCCCCTAGTGGCCCACATGGCATCCAGCAGGGCTGCGTATAAAAACTACAATGTTCATGATGCCCTGCTGCTCTTCTGGGGACCTCCATACTACAAGGTATGGGGGTATTGACCGGGATAAACGGCCGACCATACATTACTATATATATATATATATATATATATATATATATATATATATATATATATATATATATATACTAATAAAAGGCAAAGCCCTCACTGACTCATCACTAATTCTCCAAGTTCCCGTGTAGGTAGAAGGCTGAAATTTGGCAGACTCATTCCTTACAGCTTACTTACAAAAGTTGGGCAGGCTTTATTTCGAAATTCTACGCGTAATGGTCATAACTGGAAGCTATTTTTCTCCATATACTGTAATGGAGTTGAGCTGGATGGACGTGGGGGAGTTTCTTGTGACATCGTCACGCCTCCCACGTAATCACGTGAACTGACTATCAACGCAGTACGTAGAAAACCAGGAAGAGCTCAAAGCGCTAAAGAAAACATGCATTATATAATTGAGAAGGCAGCGAAACAATAAGAAGCAAGCGACTAACATATACAACCATATTCATGAGTGCTGCTACTTCGGAAACAAAGCACGGTGTAAACCTAAAGTTTAAATTAAGTTCATAGACAAGCTGCCGCTGGTGTTTGTAATTTAGTGCCTGCCCATATAAGGCCGTCCGTCAGCGGCAATCCAATAGAAAGACTGCCGATAAATATTCACGGGCGAAGGACTGAGATGGCCAGGGTGGTGTTTGGCATAAATTCAGCAAAACTGCGAGAGAAATTTTTAAGTTCCGGGTCTTAGCTAACATTACATACAGCCGTGGACATCACACGAGATGGCACCAGCACAGCTGGGAACCTTCGATGCAAGAACACCAAGCTGCTCACGTGAACTGACGAGTGCACAGACAAAAGCAACAGTTCCAAAGAGTGCTGAACAAAAACCGAATTACGCAATTGAGAAGGCAGCAAAAAATATGAAGCATCTGATACATACAAGCATATTCATAAGTGCAGCTACTGCGGAAACAAAGCACACGATGGAAAAAGTGAATGTCCCGCTGCATGTGTGTCACATCTCAGATAAAGAGGAAGATGAGCTGTTTATTGATGCAGTAAGAAACGAATCGATGAATGAAACCTCTTATCTTTACAACGATTGACAAACACGGAATGTAACTTGAACACAACACATCCTACAAATACGAACCTGATTGAAAGAAATAATGATAATCAAATCCTTGATGACAGCAACACTCATAACACTCACAAAACAATTACTGTATATTGACAATCATGTTACGTTATTTTTAAAATTTTTTCTTTTCTTTTTCATAACTTCTTTAACACACTACTTCTCCGCTGCGAATATATATATACTAGCAAAATACCCTTTCAGGCGGAAGTACTGTTTTAAAATTTTTATTAAGAAGAAAATGTAACCCTTTTAAACTTAGGGAAAATATGCCAATTATTATTTGTTAAGGATCTCTTTGTATACCATGTTGTCAGTTCGGCCCTCCGGTTGTAATATGACCAAGCTGTGCGCTGAGCTTACTCTTGAGCATGCAACTTACAGTTAGCCATGTGAACAGTAATCTTGTCTCAAATCTCACAGCTTGAATTGCTGCTGTCATAATCGATTTGGGTTTCATGGTTTGTTTCAATTATGACAGTATTTGCAGGATTTATTGTATTGAAGTGACATTCGGCATCTGTCAAGTGTTGTAAGCACACAACCGGTTTCAGCGATAAAATCACATCCAGCTTTTGAGAGTTTAAACATTCATAAACATCAAAGTGTCCACTACTGAAATCGTCACCTGTGAATCTAAGATGTTTAAGAGGCATTAGCGGTTGTCGAAAGGTGTAAACTATTTGGCCATTTCAGTACACTTGAAAGCGACAACCGAACAATTCAGCGGCAGCCATCAACTCACATGCAGAACCATAGGTGAAGGGCTTAAGCATTTCACTCTTATAGTGCTCCTGTGTAGTATAATTATCTCCTGTACTGTCATCAGTCCACACCTTGAACCTGTCCCAGTCATTCAATACATAAGACACAATGTTCCTCCGGATATCAAGAGTGAGCCTGATATGGCCGTGCAATATGTTACAAAGAGAATGGAAAAGGTAGGTGGTATCTCCGGGCATGGAAACAACTCGGCAAGTGATAGTTCTTTGATCGATAGTGATCATCTCGATAGACATGGTAATGGGGGTTGGAATGATAAAGGAAATGGGTACCTGAGCAATGTAAAGTAAGGGTAAAATACCTATACAATAACTATAATTGTAATAAACAAACAATAAAACGGCGGAGAAGCCGTGGATTAAACAAAAAGGCTGTAGTTATCAGTAGGGAGACGTGAATCCCGTGGTGAAGCAAGGAAGGGAATGTAGAGACTGGAGCGACGGACGGCCTTATATAGGCAGGCAACCAACAACGTGGGAGGCGTTGAGATAGAGGACCCAACGCCGCCTCACACAGTGACCGAGCTGCAGGCTATGGACGTATATATGTACGTAAGTAGGATTCAGTTAGCGTTGGGAACCCGTGTACCAAATTTCTGGAAGATGGGCCCATAAGTAACAAAGACTGTTGAAAAGTTCAATATGGCGGCCGACAGTGGCATCATACCACCGAAATAAGTATGTACATTGGTTTCGGTTAGTGCAGGGAAGCCGCCTACCAAATTTCGCGAAGATGGGGCCATGAATAAGAAAGTTAAACATGGCAGACGTTGTTGACCGTTATGACCATTACGCGTAGAATTTCAAAATGAAACCTGCTTAACTTTTGTAAGTAAGCTGTAAGGATTGAGCCTGCCAAATTTCAGCCTTCTACCCATACGGGAAGTTGGAGAATTAGTGACGTTGGAAAGTTCAATATGGCGGCTGACAGTGGCATCATACCACCAAAATAAGTACGTACATCGGTTTTGGTTTATGCAGGGAAGCCACCTACCAAATTTCGTGAAGATGGGGTCAGCCTTCTACCTACACTGGAAGTTTGAAAATTGGTGACGTTGGAAAGTTCAATATGGCGGCCGACAGTGGCGTCATACCATCGAAATAAGTAAGTACATCGGTTTCGGTTAGCGCAGGGAAGCCGCCTACCAAATTTCGTGAAGATGGGGCCATAAATAAGAAAGTTCAACATGGCGGACGTTGTCGACTGTTTTGACCGTTACGTGTAGAATTTCGAAATGAAACCTGCTTAACTTTTGTAAGTAAGCTGTAAGGAATAAGCCTGCCAAATTTCAGCTTTCTACCTACATAGGAAGTTGGAGAATTAGTGATGAGTCAGTCAGTCAATCAGTGAGGGCTTTGCCTTTTATTATTATAGATATCTATATCAAAATACCCGCACTTGGCAGCGGAGAAGTAAAAAGAAAAGGAAACATTTTAATAATAACGTAACATGATTGACAATGTAATTGTTTTGTCATTGTCATGAGTGTTGCTGGCATATATATATATATATATATATATAGCAGAATACCCGCACTTCGCAGCGGAGAAGTAGTGTGTTAATGATGTATGATGTGTGTGTGTGTGTATATATAACAACAACAACAACAACATTTATTTATATAGCACATTTTCATACAAACAGTAGCTCAAAGTGCTTTACATATTAAAGAATAGAAAATGAAAGACATAATTATAAAAATAAATCAACATTAACATCGAATAAGAGTAAGGTTCAATGGCCAGGGGACAGAAAAACAAAAAACTCCAGACGGCTGGAGAAAAATAAAATCTGTAGGGATTCCAGACCATGATACCGCCCAGTCCCTCTGGGCATTCTACCTAACATAAATGAAACAGTCCTCTTTGGATTTAGGGTTCTCACGGAAGGGCTTGATGATGATGATGGTCACGTAGACTTCTTCCTTTAATCCGTCCATCATTGTTGGAGCATCATGAAGCTTTGAGTAGGTGGAGGTGGCATGAGCCACCACCACAAAGAAACCGGAAAAGAAACAGAAAAGAGAGTAGGGGTCAGTACCGATTTTAGAGCCACCATGAATAGTTGTTATGATGAATTGAACATACAGAGTATCAGGATTAAGTTAAATTACGATTAAAATGAAGTTATAAAAAGGCCATGTTAAAGTAATGTGTTTTCAGCAGTGTTTTAAAGTGCTCTACTGTATCAGCCTGGCTAATTCCTATTGGCAGGCTATTCCAGATTTTAGGTGCATAGCAGCAGAAGGCCGCCTCACCACTTCTTTTAAGTTTAGCTTTTGGAATTCTAAGGAGACACTCATTTGAGGATCTGAGGTTACGATTTGGAATATAAGGTGTCAGACATTCCGATATATAAGATGGGGCTTAGATTATTCAAGGCTTTATAAACCATAAGCAGAATTTTAAAGTCAATTCTGAATGACACAGGTAACCAGTGTAGTGACATCAAAACTGGAGAAATGTGTTCGGATTTTCTTTTCCTAGTTAGGATTCTAGCAGCTGCATTCTGCACTAGTTGCAAACGATTTATATCTTTTTTGGGTAGTCCTGAGAGGAGTGCGTTACAGTAATCTAGTCGACTGAAAACAAACGCTGAACTAATTTCTCAGCATCTTTCAGTGATAAAAGAGGTCTAACTTTACTTATGTTTCTTAAGTGAAAAAATGCTGTCCTAATGATCTGATTAATATGTGATTTAAAATTCAGATTACAGTCAACAATCACCCTAAGCTTTTAACTCCGTCTTGACTTTTAATCCTAATGTATCCAGTTTATTTCTAATAGCTTCATTGTATCCATTATTGCTGATCACTAAAATTTCAGTTTCTCTTTATTTAACTTGAGAAAATTACTATTCATCCATTCTGAGATACAAGTCAGACATTCTGTTAGTGTATATATATATATTGTGAACCCGGCCTGGACACAGCCAGGCGGACATGTTGTTCATCAAACCACCACACGTTTTATTTACACAAATATACACAAGTATGGTCACTCTGACCCAGTCCACTAGTGCACAAAACCCCAATACTTAGTCCTGGCCACAAATGCCTGCTCTTCGGGCCGCCTCCACACTGTCCTCGTGCCTCGTCCTCTTCCACCCGACTCTCGCCTTGAATGAAGGGAGACGGCCCCTTTTATCCAGTTCCCGGATGAGCCCCAGGTAATCCCGGCATTCCTCCTCTAGCCACGCCACAGCATGGCGGAAGTGCTGGCTTTACTCCCGGCAGCTCTTCGGGCGCCGTCCTAATTCTTCCCAAGGCAAGGCCTCCTGGCGGTGACCACGGGCCCCTACAGGGTGGAGCTTCCATGCCTTGTACCCGTGGCCCCCAGAGCAACCAGGAAGGCGACCCCCACGTGATCCAGGGTGGGCGCAGACCCACATCCGGCCCCTCATGGTGTCCCTGCCGGGTCATGGCCCCTGGCATCCATGACAATATATATATACGGTGGGTCTTGTGTAGACTGGTGAGACGTCCCTGCCATTAATCGGTTGTGATGGCACTGTCAGTCCACTCCTGTGCGTGTCTTCATAATCCGAGCTGACGACCTCATAATCGTATGCGTGCAAAATAGAAAGTGCAAATCGCCTTAATATTACTTTGCCGTGGTGTAGAAAAGGGGTCTCGTGTTTGCACTTGTCTGGGCTATAGCTCAGGGGGAGGATGAAAAAAATTAAAAGTGCTCACTTTGACTTAAGGCAGAAGCGCAGTCAGCGTCTCAAAGGCCGGCACAGCTATGCGCGCGTGCCGGCTGCTCGACTTTTGCTGGGCAGGAGACCCCAGGTTTTGCAGACACGTTCACGATATCAAAAGTCTCAGCGCTCTTTGGAGGTCATTCATACATATATATATATATAGCAAAATACCCGCGCCTCGCAGCGGAGAAGTAGTGTGTTAAAGAAGTAATGAAAAAGAAAAGGAAACATTTTAATAATAACGTAACATGATTGACATTGTCATGAGTGTTGCTGTCATATATATGCCTGCCTAAATAAGTCACCCTCGCTTCGCTCTTACTTTTTTACCGTTCATTTAATCATGGCTAGTGGCGGAAAAATTATAAAATGGAAGGAGGATTACACTGAGTATGGCTTTACCAAAACAATTATTGATGGCGAATCGATTATTCATAAAGCTTGAATTGGTGATCTGTTTTTCTGTGTTAACCTCATATTTTTTCATACTTCTTCTCAAACCAAGGGGGTGCGAGGGTAAAATGATCGGGATGCGCTGATCAATGTAATCGGTGTACCAGGAAATCATGCATTGACAAAAGTTCCCCTTTGCTTATAATGCAAAGTGTGATTAAATGCATTATTTTTAACGCGTTATGGAGCACATGCATCGAAGCTTCTCAGCAGTGCTTGTGCTAAGAAAAGGAAAGATTTTAAAAATAACGTAACACGATTGTCAATGTAACATTTTGTAAGTAGTGCCTGGAGGATTCAGTATGGAGAAACTCTAGAAACAGTGTGTGTATTAACTTGTGGATTTTTCTGTGAGTATTTGGTGGCAGTGTGACAAAGTTGCTTCGAAAGACGGCGTTAGACGCGGAGCTCAGCTCAGAGCGAAATGAGGTAAATGGGGGGAGATGATGACGTGACTCCCCACCGCCTTTAACTGTCAATCCCCACAAACACAGTCTCTCAGAATTTGCATAAGCACACCCCTTCACCTACAATTTTAACTTAGTTACAAAGTGATCAAAACTCGCTTTATATCCTGCGTCCTCTCATTAAACTTGTATCCCACATTACCCGTGGGCATGAGAAACGCCAGCGGCAGCCTGTCTATGAACTTAATTTAAAGTTTAGGTTTACACCTTGCTTTCTTTCCGAAGTAGCAGCACTCATGAAAATGGTAGTATATGTCACTCGCTCGCTTCTAATTGTTTCGCTGCCTTCTCAATTATATAATGCATGTTTTATTCAGCGCTTTTTGGAGGTCTTCCTGGTTTTCTACGCACTGCGTTGACAGTCAGTTCACGTGATTTCGTGGGAGGCGTGATGATGTCACACGAAACTCCGCCCCCCACGGCTTTCGAGCTCAACTCCATTGCAGTAAATGGAGAAAAATACCTTCCAGTTATGACCATTACGCGTAGAATTTCGAAATAAAACCTGGCCAACTTTTGTAAGTAAGCTGTAAGGAATGAGCCTGCCAAATTTCAGTCTTCTACCTACACGGGAACTTGGAGAATTAGTGATGAGTCAGTCAGTGAGGGCTTTGCCTTTTATTAGTATAGATACCCAATCTACATACTCTCAAATAGACAAGCCACACGCCATGGCACAAATGTAGAGGCTTCGCCTCTAGTGCCGACATCCGAGGTTCGATTCCCGAGAGGGGATGCACTGAGTATGTACGTGCGCTTCCTGATTCATTTTACCCTTGCATCTCCTTGGTTTGGGACGTATGAAAAAATATGCGGTTAACGCAGAATCATGTTACGTTATTTTTAAAATGTTTCCTTTTCTTAGCACAAGCACAGCTGAGAAGCTTTGATGAATGTACTCCATAACAAAAAATAACGCATTTATTCACACTTTCAATTCCAAGCAAAGGGGAACTTTTGTCAATGCATGATTTCCTGGTGCATCGATTACACTGATGCACACATCACAGCTACAAAAATGTTAGAGACGGAATAAAGCGCGTTCCTATGACTGATCGGAGTAAAATTTCATTTCAAAAGACTACCCGAGCGAAGCCTTGATAAAAGCATGGTTTTGTGCACACTGAAAAGCAAGCAAAATTAGATGCATTACAGAAAGCGGACTTTGTGGCTCTTACTGGGGATCATTGGACTTCCGTGACCCGTTAGTAATTCTAATTACATCTAATTGCAAAATGTTCAATGATCACACTGTTTTAGCCTAATGTACAAAATAATTTTCGCTAAGGTTACTCAGAGTTTAAAGATTAAGTTGGTCAAATTACCTTTTATGTTTCTGACTTATTTTTTTAAGAAGAAAAACTGCACTTTATGTTGAAATTTTGGTTATTATTATTTAAAGACAATACCATTCTGAAAATGTACTTAAAGTACTCAAACTACCACTTTATTTTTAAGTCTGCCCAATTTTAACCAGGGATGATATTTTTGTTTCTGTTTTGAATTCAAATGCAATTTTTTTCAGAAATTAAAAGAGCTTGAGGTTACAATATTCATGTCCATGTCTATTATTTGATTCTGTCAGCCCACTAAAACCCTTTAAAAAAAAAAAACAAAATTTGGGGCAAATTTACGTGTGCGATTACATACGATTAATCAAGATTAATTATTACACAGCCTCTAATTAATTGGATTAATTTTTTTAATTTAAGTCCCACTCCTAATATATATATGTAGATATATATATGTAGATTTGTATATATAGTATATATTTAGATATGTATATGTGTATATATATGTGTGTGTGTGTATGTGTATATATGTATATATATATATATGTATGTGTGTGTGTGTGTGTGTGTGTGTGTGTATATATATATATATATATATATATATATATATATAGATATACTGTATATATATATATATAGATATATATATAAATAGATATGACAACAACACTCATATCAATGACAAAACAATTACATTAACAATCATCATACGTTATTTTTAAAATGTTTCCTTTTCTTTTTCATAACTTTTTAACACACTACTTCTCGCTGCAAAGCTGGTATTCTGCTAGTGTATATATAATATATATATATATATATATATATATATATATATATATATATATATATATATATATATATATATATATATATATATATATATATACAGGTATATATATATAAAATCCAACGTCTGTCTGTATGTTTTTCTGCTTTTTATGACAGAACTACTCAACAGATTTAGATTGGGTTTCTTTTCTATAATTTGCTTGAACATTCCGGTTGATTTTGCGACTTCTCTCATCACACTAAGAATCATAGTTCGCTTGCAGGAGCAATATATTCGTGCTAATCTGAGACAGAGGCTGCAGACGATGGGAGGGAAAAGTATGACGTCAGGAGTAGGGACGTGGACAGGGCCCTCCTCACTGTCCTGTTTCACTACCACTACTACTCCACTCGCGGTTAGAGACGCAGGTGACGGGTATTGTTAATGTAAGTAAGCCTGTTATAAATGAGAAATAATGAATGGTAAAGAGAATTTTTTTTTCTTTTTTGTTTATTTGATTGTGCAAGCCCACACAATTATGCATTGTTGCACATTGTTAACATTGGTGAGATTGCAGGTCATGATGATTACATTCAATTTACAGTATGTTCATAAGTATTAAGTTTTTATGTTACCAGTTTGGGGAAAAAATACATTAATTGAGAACTGCCCTGTAGGGTGGGAATAATTATCTTTAATTGTATATACTGTATGTGTAAAATACAAGAACTTCTGTGGATATTGAACATAGTTTAATTAAGTCATCAAACTAATCTACGTGGTTACTTGCATGTTTTACGCTGCTGCTCTTTTTTTTTTTTTTTTTTTTTTGCTGTGTATAAGGAAGGGTACATGTATTAAAAAATAACTCATCAGCAGTTACCTAGGTGTTTATTAGAATAAATACAGCATGATGCTAGTTTGATTTTCAATGTTGTTACTCTGGAGTTAATGATTTCATGCTAAACAAGATGATTTTTTGCAGTGCCTACTGAGTCTGATAACCATGCTAAAACATGGATGACAGATGGGGGTTCACATTGAGCTTTCTAGTTTTTGGTGATGACAAATTTTCCTTTCTATGCAGTGCACGTCTCCCTGTTTTGAGGCAACATATGTTCCCTGCTCATTATAAATATTTAAATATCATTTTAAATTAAAACCTGTAATATAACTAATTAGTAATTCTAACAGAATTTATAAGTCACATAGACAAGAAGTTTGTGGTATTTATGAAAAACACCTTGGAACTACTAAAATCATTTTTACTATTTATTATTTCAGTTTATTGTTGGTCCATTCTTGGTAGTTCTTTCAGAAACTACATTGTTTCAAAGGTAAGATATTTGGTTAACTGAAAATATTTTTCTTTTGTATTAACCTTCATGAACATCAAGTGTTTCCTAGCATTTTTATGATTTTTATTAATTGTAAGATTCTACTAGACACAGGTTCCTTTTAATAAATTTGCAATTTAGGGACACTCAACTAGCTGCAACTGTCATGTGTGCAAATCAGACTAGGACAGAGGCATGCAATCGCTTAAGCAATATGTGTCCACTAGGGCTTATAACAACTACCCATACAACAGATACTGTACAACTCCCAGTTTGAATAAAAGGTTTATTAAGTACCAGTATCTCAGCAAAGGCTTCTTTATATTGTTGCACAAAAACACAAAACAATTTTTCTTCCTTTTCTCTGTCTCTCTCTTCCTCCACTCCTCCCAGGTCAGCTTTGTTTGTTTTCCACCCAACTCCATCTTGCCTAAGTGTGGCAGAGTGACCTTTTATCTCAGACCCGGGAGTACTTGCAGTGCTAGGGCTTAGTACAGAAGTCCCTGAAAGTAGGGGTTGTGAATCCTGTTAGGGACTGCCAGGAGGAACTATGGAACCCAACACAGCTGCCCCTGTGGGACTATATGTCCCAACATGCACTGCAGTTGTTAGTGTGGAAATTCTAACCTGGGGTTGCTACCATCTAGTGTATAGGGGGAGACCATAGCCCTGTTCCAATGTTTCCTCCTGTTCTTCCATTATACTGGTCTCTCGGCTGGTAAATAACCCTGCTCCGTCCCAGCCGGGATGCAAAACATATGCTTTATATCATTGCCATCTTCTGACATCCTACCGGAGAGAACATGTTTTCCCTTCATCCTGACCTCTCAGGCAGGTAATGGACCAGCATCCATCCTAAATGGTGTACCAGCCCATGGGTGCTGTCCATCACAAATGATAAACCAGTCTACAAAACTTTCCTCACTCCTTAATTAGTGATTCCACTATAGAATGCCTCCTGAGAGTTTTCAGGATCTTGAAGTATCTGTCTGCCGCTGGAACCTTTTACTGCAGCCAGTAATTAAAAGCTCTTTTTTCACTTCACATTACAAGCTGTGTACTTTGTTTTTACAGAGGCATAGTTTCCTGTAGTTAAAAGGAAACCAGACTAGAAAGTCTGTGGAGAGCATAACATTAATTGGTGATCCAACAAATCCATGCAAGTAAATGTGAATACCAAACAGGTTAAATATAAGCACCAAACAACCTTTTGTGAAACATCTGCATTCTTGTACACCTCATACCCACATATTTTTGAAACTGATCAGCAACCACAGCTCACTCGGTGCTTCTCTTCCTCTGATAGAATAGTATACAAGGGTAATGTGTCAGACCCCACCAGTTGTCTGCTTCTTGCTAATTGCAGCATATTGCATGCTTCAGTCAGGCTCCTGTGATAATAGTATGACATTAAATGAAATCTTTCCATTTATTTATAATAAAAATAAAAGTGAAGCAGATCACTGACAAAATAGGGCTTGAATTTACTCTATTAAGATAATGCATCCATTCTGGTGGGCTAGGAAATCAAAACTAAAATGAAATGACTTCCAAGAATATTTAATTCTCCTAAGGGTACATTCCAACAAATTCTAAGATAACAATTTGATGCCTAAATGTATAATTAACAGGCATATCTCCTAAATTTGGCAGTGATAACTACCTGTATGCCGTTATGTGAATCATGAAATCTTCTTCATAAACCTTCTCTTAGGCCTTCCTCTTTTCCTCTTGCCTGGCAGCTCTATCCTTGGCATCCTTTTCCCAATATACCCGGCCTGTCCAAACCAATGCAATCTCTCCTCTCTAACTTTGTCTCCAAATCATCCAAGCTGAGCTGACCCTCTAATGTACTTGTTCCTAATCCAATCCATCTTTGTCACACCCTTTCACACCCATTTTTAACTCTGCTACCTTCATCTCTGTCTCCAACCCATATAACATAGCTGGTCTCACTACTGTCCTCAAGACCTTCATTTCACTCTTGCTGGTATCCGTCTGTTACACCAGATACTCTTCTCTACCCATTCCACCCTGCCAGCACTCTGTTCTTCACCTCTCTTCTACAATCCCCATTACGCTGTACTGCTGATCTCAAGTATTTAAACTCATCCACCCTCACCAACTCTACTCCCTGCATCCTTACCATTCCACTGACCTCCCTTTTGTTTGCACGCATATATTCTGTCTTGTTCCTACTGACCTTCTCTTCTCTTCTTCTCTCTAGAGCATATCTCCACTTCTCCAAGGTCTCCTGAACCTACTCCCTACTCTTGCTATAGATCACATTGTCATCGGCAAACATCATAGTCCACGGGTCTCCTGTCTAATCTTGTCTGTCATCCTATCCTTCACCATTGCAAACAAGAAAGGCTCAGAGCCAATCCCTGATGTAATCCCACCTCCACGTTGAATGCATCTGTCACTTCTACTGCAGATCTTGCCACTGTCACACTCCCCTCTTACATATCCTGTACAACTCTTATATACTTCTCTGCCACTCCTGACTTCCTCATATAATATCACAACTCCTCTCGAGGCACCCTGTCATATGCTTTCTCCAGGTCCACGAAAACACAATGCAACTCATTCTGGCCCTTTCTATACTTCTCCATCAACACCCTCAGAGTAAACATCGCACCTGTGGTGCTCTTTCCTGGCATGAAACCGTACTGCTGCTCACTAATCATCATCTCCCTTCTTAACCTAGCTTCCACTACTCTTTCACATAACTTTAAGCTGTGGCTTATCGATTTTTTTTTTCCCCCTGTAGTTACTACAGCTCTGCACACCCCCCTTATTCTTAAACTTCGGTACCAGTACACTTCTTCTCCACTCCTCCGGCATCCTCTCACTTTCCAAGATCCCATTAAAAAATCTGGCTAAAAACTCCACTGCCATCTCTCCTAAACACCTCCATGCTTCCACAGGGTTGTCATCTGGACCAACGGCCTTTCCATCCTTCATCCTCTTCATAGCTGTCCTTACTTCCTCCTTGCTAATCCGCTGCACTTCCTGATTCATTTTGCCACATCATCCAACCTTCTCTCTCTCTCTCTCTCTCTCTCTCTCTCTCATACTCTTCATTCATCAACCTCTGAAAGTACTCTTTCCATCTGCTCAACACAATCTCCTCACTTATGAGTACGTTTTCATCTTTATCATTTATCACCCTAACCTACTGCAAATCTTTCCCAGCTCTGTCCCTCTGTTTAGCCAATTGGTACAGGTCCTTTTCTCGCTCCTTAGTGTCCATCCTCTCATATAACTCCTCATGCACCTTTTCTTTAGCCTTTGCCACCTTTCTCTTCACCTTACACCTTTACTCCTTTTACTCTTGATTACTTTCTGCATCTCTCTGATAATCCCACTTCTTCTTCGCCATCCTCTTCCTCTGTATACTTTCCTGTACTTCCCGAATTCAGATTTCCTTATCCTCCATCCTCTGTCCAATTGTCACTCCAACCACTCTTCACCATTACTATTTCTGCTGTGGTTGCCCAGCTGTCTGGTAACTCTTCACTGCCACCCAGTGCCTGTCTTACCTCCTCCCTGAACTCAACCTTGCAGTCATCCTTTTTCAACTTCCACCATTTGATCCTTGGCTCTGCCCTCACTCTCCTCCTCTTCTGTATCTCCAACGTCATCCTACAGACCACCATCCTATGCTGCTTAACTACTCTTTTCCTTGCCACCACTTTGCAGTCTTTAGTCTCCTTCAGTAATCTATCTGTGTGCATTTTCCTCCACTCATGTACATAACCCTATGTTCCTCCCTCTTCTTAAAATACATATTCACCACAGCCATGTCAGTCCTTTTCGTAAAATCCACTATCATCTGACCTTCTATCATTCCTCTCCTGCACACCATACTTATCCATCACCTCCTTGTCTCTCCTGTTCCCTTCACCAACATGTTCATTGAAATCTGCTCCAATCACCACTCTCTGTCCCTTGGGTACACTGTTCATCAATTCATCCAGCTCACTTCAGAAATCTTCTTTCTCATCCATCGCATACCCAGCATGCAGAGCATATGCACTAACAACACTTGTCATCACACCTTCAATTTCCAGCTTCATAATCATCACTTGGTCTGACGCTCTTTTCACCTTCAAAACACTCTTGACATACTGTTCCTTCAGTATAACCCCTACCCCATTTCTTTTCCCATCCACACCATGACAGAACAATTTGAATCCACCTCTGATCCACCTGGCCTTACTCCCCTTCCATTTAGTCTCTTACATGCACAATATATCAACCTTCCTTCTTTCCATCATATCTGCTAACTCTGTCCCCTTACTAGTCATACTGCCAACATTCAAAGTTCCTACCCTCAGTTCCTTTCTCTTTACCTGCCTCCAGACATGTCTCCCCTCCACCCTCTTTTCCTTCTTTGGCCAACAGGAGCCCAATATCCATCAGCACTCTTTTGGCTAATTGTAATGGTGGCAGCTGTTGTTAGCCAGAGCCTCAACCAGTCCGGTATAGAAATCTGTATTGTCTTCATATTGATATGGCAAAATTTGACACCAGATGCCCTTCCCGTTATAACCCTCTTCGTGTATTAGAACAACGTTTGTGTGTTGTTTTTTCATAAGCAATAATTAAATCCTCATGGATTGAGCATTCTGGCTTTGAATCCCACTGCTAGTTGCTCTTTGTGGTGACTGCAAATTCTTCTGCTGTTTGCATGTTTTTTTTGAGATTACTCCAGTTTTATCCCACATTTCAAAGATATACAGGCTATGTTAACTTAATACTAAACTGAACCCATATGAGTGGGTGTGGGCAGTTGGATACCATACAGTGCACAAATAGGTTTTCTGATGCTGTTTCTAACGTTGTGTCTAGTGCAGCCAGGTTAGGCTCAGGTCTCCTTCAACTTTCAATTTAAGTGATAGTAAATTTATGTATACAGTGTGTATGAATGTATGTATGTGTTGGTGTGTATATATACAGTATGCAGTACAGTTTAAATATATATATATAATATAGGTTTACAGTTGTTTGTATGAAAAAGACATGCAGGTTTAGATTATTTCAATAGCTTTATCAGCTCAAAAGAATGTTGCAAGGGCACAGTGCACATAGTTACAATCTCGTACGTGCCCAAATAATCTTAAAGATAGATGTTTTGCAATCTTACTATTTTAGCCCACCCCTGTGTGCGTGTGTGTGTGTGTGTGTGTGTATAGTATACATTAAACTGTGGTTTAATTTTTGTGTAAATGCTACACATGTTTGAGTATTTTAATGTTTTCTAAAAAAAATAATATCCTGATTCTATTACAGGAATAATTCACACAAATTCCTTATCATTTAGGTCTTCTGAACAAATGATTGGATGTTGCCCTGAAATTGGTGTAAAGTTAAATAAGTTTTTTGTAAGACTATTTTCAAGTTTGCCAGAAGACAGGAAAGGTAAGACAGGCTAATACTGTGTTTGTTTGCCTTTAAATGTCCGTGTAAAAGTTTCCCTATCTTTACTAATTACCACGTTGTTGGCATATCTTGTATGCTTTGTGTTTTGTTCATTTAGCTGTGGGTATTTGAAGTTTAATCCTTTCAGAAGTAAGATGTACTGTATAGTAGATTCCAAATTGGTGCAATAGTTAACAATTTTGTATCACTGTTGCAGGAACTCAGTTCTACTCTCTGTCTACCTTCTTCCTCTGTCCGTGTCCTGTATCTGGTTACCCCCATGACTTGATCATGACTTACCTTAAGCATATGCATTGGTGTGTCCAGTAATCAAGTGTCAGCCTTTAATGGATTGGTCCCTCATGGGGATCCATGAATTGGATTGGGAAGGTTTAGCAGCTGGACAGATGTTGGCAACTTATTTAGGTATTAGTTCTTACAAAGCTACTATGCAAGGTATAGTGATCATGCCTGATGCCTTTCAAGGAAGGAAGTATATAGGGATTTCTTTCTTTAATATCTTAATTAATGGTTCAGCTTGCACAGTCTTAAAATTGTTAGGGTGTCTGCACTTGCTTAATCCTTTATATACAAGAATGCAGAAACTTGTCCGTCTTAGCATAAAACTATAGTAGGTAAATGGCAAGTGTTGTTTTTACTCCGCTGACATTGGTGAAATCATTCAGAAATTCATCTCTGTTGGTCTCAATTTCCTTGTTTTAAAAATATCTGAGCATGTTTTACCTTGGCACATTAAGATTTAAATAATTGTAATGGAAGTTTTTTTCTAATTTTATTAGAGACTGTTGGATTCTTTTGAACAAAACTGGCCATATAACAAAATTATGGTACACATTTATAGAGTCATATTCATAAAGTTAAATAGAATAAAAGTTTATTGACTAGGTCTGGGAAAGTGGTAGGTTGTTCAAGTATGAATGAACCCACCACATTGTGGTTTTGACTGCTAAATATGGTACAGAAACTAAAATTAATATAAAGCTAAATGTAGTACACTTTTATTTCAAATTTTATTTATTCTGATGTTTCCTATCTGAATCACTTCTTTGAGAGTAACAACGATGAAAGAAATTGCAGGTTATGCTGTTCTGTTTCTGCCTTTTATTTAATCCTTCTGGTCCAATTTACCATTACAGAAACCTCTGTCAGTTTCTTTAGTGATAGGTTTTCAAGATAGAACTACAGTCCATCACAATGCACATATTGTATTAGGGGGATTTGGGGGAGTAGAGTACAAAAACAATCAACTAGTTGTGGCACCAGTACATCAGATTAGTTGCTCACGTACTTTACAGGTGTATGGTTGAGAGTTACCTTTAAACAGGTCATCACATAGTTTCCAAGCCTTTAAGAGAATGCACAGAATATTGCAACTTCATCCAGTAGAGTAGGGGTGCCCACACTTTTCCGGCTTGCAAGCTACTTTTAAAATGACCAGGTCAAAATAATGTACCTACATTAAAATGACAGACAATTTTCAGTCTGCTCTATGTAGCATATGCTGTGAAGATGCGCACATGCCTTCCATTGCATCTCCAACTCTGACGCGAGGTTTTGGACGTTCCCCAAATCAAGGCCCTGCAGCTTTGAGGACAGATGTTGCATTTTTCGTTTGAAAGCATTAACTGAGCTAATCATATTGACCATGGTTTTCTCTTTTCCTTGCAGCTGTAAATTAAGCTCATTCAACATGTTGGTCAGATTGGGGAAAAAAATGCCAAGTCTAGCGGCCATTAAACATTATTAAGTTGCTTGTATTCTGCATGTTTAATGACGAGGAGAAACTCCTTTTTCTCTGGCCAGGGGTCTTGAAATCTCAGTAGGAATTTCTCCCTAGCCATCTGCCTCAGTGAAGGCCTCTGTTATCATCTCTCCATCTTGGAAGGACTTCTTATGCTTAATGATCGAGTGACTCACCCAGAATGATGCTTCGGTGTGTCTGCCTTTGCTTTTGAATTCAGCCAAGTGAAAAATGACGGCTGTCCGATTAACTGCGATTTTAGTTCCCTCTCCTTTCTCTTTCTCAGATCGCTTTTTGGAAGGAAGTCAGTTTCGTTGTTTTTATGAACAGTACGAAAGTGCTTTTCCACATTTTCGTCCTTTGGAATAGCAATGATAGATTGACATATCATACAATCGCACTTCTATTGTGACATTGTGAGAGAAAAAAATCCTCTTTCAATTCCACATCCAGCCCATAACCAACAATTTTTTTTTTTAAATCCCTTCTTTAGTCGATATAAATTGGAAGGCTAACTAGATCACTTAGATAGCTGGAGTTTTGCAGTAGCTTGTGCGTTTGATCGTGCGTGCGGGATGACCAGTGTGTTAGAAGAAAAGAGATCTCAGACTGGCCCCCCTAGGGAGCCCAGGATTCCCGGGAATGAAACTGCTGTAATTCCCGGGAAAGGCCAAACTTGCATATATATAGCGTGTAAAAGTGTAAAAATCGATCAAGAAATAACAGAGTTATAGTTGAAAATAATTAAGTGGCACTGTTTTTTGGCCCACGGTATAGTGTGTTGCCAATTAATTCAGTCAACAACAAACCAGCAGCAGTCAGTCTCCCAGCTCCGACTAAGACTGAGCACAGTGGAGTGGGAGGAGTCTGCACTTTGCAGCTCACGAATGCAGGGACGGGGCAGACTTCATTGACGTATGTCAGACAACAGCTTTGAACAGCAACTTGAAATTGCAATGCGTCAGTCTGTTGCATCCGCATCATCTGTGCCAAGAAACTTGCCACACAGAATGATGACAAGAAACTGAATGCATCAGTAAAAGCTGAAATGGCGGTGTTTCAGAGCAACGGCAAGCGCAGGAATTGTTTAGAACAAGTGTATCAGTATCTCGTGACTGTGCCGCCCATTTCAGTGGAGGTAGAGCGTGCTTTCTCAGTGGCTGGCGTACTCTGCATGAAGGTGCGCTCTCACCTGGACGACCACACACTGGACACGTTGTGCTTTCTACGCTCTTATTACCGCGACTAACTAGATACATGTACTTATGTGACAGCATAAACTGCTTGTAAATAAGGTTAGTCTTTTATTGGCGTCAACATATTGGAGTAGTTTTATTAAAAATAAGTGTCAGTCGTTCTAAAACCGTTCACATGTGAGGTGCCTGTGCACTGTGTCATCCCTGGAAGCCCGGGATTCCCGGGAATGACATGCGGGATTCCCAAATTCCCAGGAATGGATTCCCTAGGCCGGCCCTGTATGTCAATTAAGTAGCAAATGCCATAGGGAGGATATATGATAGACACGTTTAAAAAAAATTTTTTTGAATGCAACGCGATCTACCTGCATTACCTTTCCAATCTACCGGTTGGTCGCAATCGACATATTGGGCACCCCTGCAGTAGAGCATATATCAGATGGATACTGAAAAGTTTTGTGAAATATCTCTATCATGTCATGTTTATTAAGTGTTTTAGGGGATTTTATAAAAAAAGTCATTTTTTATAGCATAGTAGTTGGTGTATTCAGTAGATTCAGTGACCTTTGCCATCATCAGACCTGCAAGTGATACAGCTTACGCTTTTACTAGTCTTGAGGTAAAAGAGGTATTTTAAATTTTGCATATTAAAATTTTGCCATGGGGTATTTTTCACTTGTACTGTTAACTGTAATAATAATAATATCTATTTGCAGGTGAATATTTGCTGAAGATTGTCCACAATCTGTCTAGTCGGAACTGGTGTGCTGTGCCCATTTTATTCATTTTGCAAGCACTGGCACAAGTAAAAGACTGTAGAGTCCTTGGAGTGGAAGGTTTACATGCCTTCAGGTAATTTCTCTATACAGTTCTTTGCATGATTGTTTATTTCTGCTGTATTTGATTATTTGGTTACTTTTTTGTCTATAATAAGTTTTTCTTTACAAACTATTTAGAAATCCACATTTACCAATGTCCCCTAAATGGCAATAGGCGATCTAACATGTACTATCCTCTGCATAGTGTAACTGCTAAGTGTACACTAAATTTTAGTCTTGTCTTATTAAGTGTAACCTGTTTGGTTCCCCCCCCCTGTTGCTTTTATTATACTTTACAGTATTTTTAGATTTATGTTGTTTTTTATGCATGCTTACAGTTTGTACTTGTTTTTCTGTCTTGCAGAGAAGTTCTTCGTGGCACTATGATTACACATCAAGTCTTAATTAGAGGTGCAGCTCAGTGTTATCTCCTACAAACTGCTTTAAATTTGACAGATGTGGTACTGAACTTTTTTTCTTAATTTTATAGATTTAATTTAATATCTTGAAAATCATGAACTATTATGATGCTTTCTCCTCTCTGAATCTCTTTTTTTATTTATTATATTGAATGTATATAGCAAACTGGACACCATGGAAGAAATTAATTTAGCTGAACTATTTGTTTTTTCGCTAACTTCTGATATATTTATGTCTAAATTAACATCCATGTCTTTGTGAGCATTTGTAGCTCAGCACATTTGTGGTTGCCATACAAAGAACATGCTGATATTCAAATAATCAAATGAATACCCTGAAGAAAATTAAATAAATGCAGCAGGTACTCACAGCAAAAAAGAAAACATTAAAGCAGTGGTCAGGCCAGATCTTTCTATTTTCCAAAATCTAGTACAATACTGTAATCTATACTAATAAAAGGCAAAGCACTCACTCACTCACTCACATTCACTCACTCACTCACTCATTCATTCATTCATTCATTCATTCTCCAACGTCCCGTGTAGGTAGAAGGCTGAAATTTGGCAGTCTCATTCCTTACAGCTTACTTACAATAGTTAAGCAGGTTTCATTTCGAAATTCTACACGTAACGGTCGACAACGTCCGCCATGTTGAACTTTCTTATTTATGGCCCCGTCTTCACAAAATTTGGTAAGCGGCTTCCCTGTACTAACCGAAACCGATGTACGTACTTATTTCGATGGTATGATGCCACTGTCGGCCGCCATATTGAACTTTCCAATGTCACTAATTTTCCAACTTCCCATGTAAGTAGAAGACTGACCCCGTCTTCACGAAATTTGGTAGGTGGCTTTCCTGCACTAACCAAAGCCAATGTACGTACTTACTTCGGTGGTATGACGCCACTGTCGGCAGCCATACTGAACTTTTCAATGGTCTTTGTTACTTATGGGCCCATCTTCAAGAAATTTGATAGGCGTGTTCCCAACGTTAACTGAATCCTACTTACGTACATATATACGTCCATAGCCTGCAGCTCGGTCACCGTGTGAGGCGGTGTTGGGTCCCCCATCCCAACGCCTCCCACGCTGTTGGCTGCCTGCCTATATAAGGCAGTCCGTCGCTCCGGTCTCTACATTCCCTTCCTTCACTTCTCCCTGCTGGTAACTACAGCCTTTTTATTTAATCCGCGGCTTCTCCGCTGTTTTATTGTTCATTTATTACGATTATAGTTATTGTGTAGGTATTTTACACTTACTTTACATTGTTCAGGTACCCATTTCCTTTATCATTCCAACCGTACCCCCATTAATATGTCTATCAAGGTGATCACCATCGATCAAAGAACTGTCACTTACCGAGTGGTTTCCATGCCCAGAGATGGCACCTACCTTTTCCATTCTCTTTGTTACATATTGCACGGCCATATCAGGCTCACTCTTGATATCCGGAGGAACATTGTGTCTTATGTATTGAATGACTGGGACAGGTTCAAGGTGTGGACTGATGACGGTACAGGAGATAATTATACTACACAGGAGCACTAGAAGAGTGAAATGCTTAAACCCTTCATCTATGCATCTGCATGTGAGTTGATGGCTGCCGCTGAATTGTTCGGTTGTCGCTTTCAAGTGTACCGAAATGGCCAAATATTTTACACCTTTCGACAACCGCCAAAGCCTCTTAAACATCTTAGACTCACAGGTGACGATTTCAGTAGTGGACACTTTGATGTTTATGAATGTTTAAACTCTCAAAAGCTGGATGTGAAGTTATTGATGAAACTGGTTGTATGCTTACAATGCTTGACAGATGCCGAATGTCACTTCAACACAAGTCCTGCAAATACTGTCGTAATTGAAACAAACCATGAAACTCAAACCGATTATGACAGCAGCAATCCAAGCTGTGAGATTTGAAACAAGATTACTGTTCACATGGCCAACTGTACATCGCATGCTCAAGAGTAAGCTCAGCGCACAGCTTGGTCATATTACAACCGGAGGGCCGAACTCACAATGTGGTATACAAAGAGATCCTTAACAAATAATTATTGGTATATTTTCCCTCAGTTTAAAAAGGTTTAATTTTCTTCTTAATAAAAATTTTAAGGCAGTACTTCGCCGCTGCGAAGTGCGGGTATTTTGCTAGTTAATTTATAAAACAGCATCTTCAGCTTAACTATGCACGTGTTGTCACACATTCACTTTTGATTATCAGGTAAAAAAGAAAAGAAAAACAGTACTTGGAAATCCATATATGTACTGCATTTAATTTGCCAACAAGATAACCAACTGTGCATTGACATAGGAATAGTATACAGTAGCTAACATAGCAACACCTCTCTCTTAATAAAAATTCTTCCCAGACCTGAAACCAAATAAATCCAAGGTAAATAGGCAAATGACAGCACGTCAGATAGACAGAAAGAGAACGATCTTAACACTAGAATTACCAGAGCCAATGAAAAAACTCGTAAATCTGGCCCACGTTAAATCCCTTCGCACCTCTCCGTCAGAGTCTTTTGTCTTCTAAATGTATTGATAAGCCCAAGCAGCCTGCTATACCATACCCCCACAACCTCAGAACAGGCAAGAAGTTCTCCTAGTTCCTGCCTTGATTGATTATCTGGGAGTGAGCTACATAGAATTGTAAGAAGAAATAATTTGATGTGTGTTTTGTGTCTACAACAATCTATGTAAACACATCATTAAAACAAACGTATTTGACGTTTTAGTAATAAATAACACAATGTAGACATGAACTGTATAATGTGTGAAGGCTGATGGCAAAATATCAAATAAGCACTTTCACAAAAGGTGCAAGTAAAATACGACAGCTTCTGTGGTGCAGCAATTAGAACTGCTGACTTAAAAACCTAAGGTTGTGAGTTCAAAACCAGTTCCCTGGCAAATTTACCATTTTGAGTAATGAGCTGCTCTTATTATTAATATTATACAATAAAAAAAATTTGATTTGTGTCTGTAACAGCTGGTGTAAATTTATAGGACTTGTAAAAGTTTTTTTTTTTTTTTACACTTTTATTCTCTATGTTGCGATCAAGATAACGATACAGCATCCTGAAATCCCCCCCCGCCCCAGATCTGAGGCAGTTACTTTTAATCTGAAACTAGGAATAACTGTAGATGTGAGTGGTGTTTTGAGACAATGGAACTGGAAATTCTCTGATCTGGAGGGAAAAGCTGACACACAAACGCTGGTGAATCTGCCTTCTTTGTATTACACCGTCACTTGAATTTTTTTATTCAGCTTTATTGATTACTAGACATTAAGCCCGTTAAAATAACGGGCGCTAGAACAGTAGTGCATAAACTTTTGCATGAACAGTCTATATTAAATGGCAAGGGACCTTGTATTTGGCTGTAATATGTGCCACTGTATTGTGTGCCTTTAATTTTCTCTCTCAGTAATACTGGTTTGTATTTCCATGAAATGCCTGTAATTTTCTCTGACAGTAATACAGTGGAACCTCGGTTCACGACCATAATTCGTTCCAAAACCCTGGTTGTAACCCGATTTGGTCGTGAACCGAAGTAATTTCCCCCATAGGATTGTATGTAAATACAATTAATCCGTTCCAGACCATATGAACTGTATGTAAATATATATTTTTTTAAGTTTTTAAGCACAAATATAGTTAACTATACCATAGAAAGCACAGCGTAATAGTAAACTAAATGTAAAAACATTGAATAACACTAAGAAAACCTTGAACAACAGAGAAAACTAACACTAAAAGAATTTGCGCTATAGCCTTATGACCCGCTAAAAACTTTTTTTTTAATGAGTTTTAAGCACAGGGGAAAAAATGAACATTTGAAAAATCTGTAATTTAATAAACAACCAAGAAAAGTAACATCGCAACAATGCACACGTGCCTGTGTGTGTGTGTGTGTGTGTGTGTGTTGTCTCTCGCGTGCGTGTCTCTTAAGCACGTGCCTCTGTGTCTGTGTCTGTGTGTCTGTCTGTCTCTCGCCTGTGTGTGTGTCTCTCTGTCTTTCACGTGTGTGTGTGTGTCTCGCGTGTTTGTGTGTGACGCCCGCGCGCACCTGCGTGTGTGTGTGTGCGTGTGCGCGTGTGTCGCGCGGTGTGTGTGTCGTGTGTGTGCGCGCGCGCGTGTGCGTGACTCGAGCGCGCCTGTGTGTGTGTGTGACTTGCGCGCGCCTGTGTGTGTATCATCTGTCTCTCTCTCTGCACAGGGAATGCACAGGAACAGACAATATGTGCTGTGTGGCCCCACCCATGCGCAATTCACCAGAAGAGACACAGACACTCGCACGCAAGGGTTTTATTAAAGAGGATTCCTGCTCACACTGAATTAGTATGCATCTTATGGTACATGATGTCAAAGCCGCTTCTAGTACCAATCAGAAAACATTGTCGCACTAATGCAATATTATTTGAAAACGAACCTTGTCAGATCGGGTGTGGATTTATACTGGCACTGTTAGTTAGAGTCAGATCAGAAGGGGGGGTTTGGGGGACGAGGGAGAGCTTGAACATGACTGACAGAATAAAACTGAAAAAAGCTAACTTTTACAAATACCATACATGTACAGCTGATCTGATGCTGTTTGTTTTCAAATAATATTGCATTAGTGCGATGATGTTTTCTGATTGGTACTATTCAGGTCATAAAATTATTTCTTCAAAATGTCACATATACTGTATTGTCTCTTTCTTTCAGGTGTGTAATAGAAACCACAGCACAGAGAGAAGTGTGTACATTGCAATGGGTACACATGTCATAAATGTAGAAAGGACAGTCCTTCGGTGTGTGGGAACTGTTAACATTTGAATCTGATCATTGCTAATAACGGTGAACTGACCTCTCTGTACTGTTCTTTCCTCTGCATGTCCTGGAGTACAAAAGAAACACCACCATACAGCAACATATGGGGACTGGTAAGATCGGCTAGGGGGGCATTTTAACACGCGGTCACTGATTACAACCGCTGTGAATGAATGTGGATAATATGAATAATGTTGTATACGTGCCACAATGTTTTCCGAAATGTACTATATAGGTCATAAAATGAATAATTCCAAATATCATGTACTGTATACCGATGTCTCTGTTTTTTTTTGTCAGTGTGGCTTTCACATCATGGACCATAAGGTGCATACTAATTCAGCGTAAGCAGGAACACTCAATAAAACTGAATAAAAAAAAAAATCAAGTGACGGTGGGATACAAATAAGGCAGATTCACCAGCGTTTGTGTGTCAGCTTTTATCCATCCAGATCAGAGAATGTTCAGGTCCATTGTCTCAAAACACCACTCACATCTACAGTTATTCCCAGTATCAAATAAAAACTAACAGCGTCATATTCGGGGTGGGGGGCGGTAGTATGCATCGTGATCGTGACTGAGAGAGTAAAAGTGAAAAAAATAAACCACTAACTTTTACAATTACTGTAAATATACACTGGGTGTTACAGACACAAACCTAATATGTGTTTACTGTATAATGTTAACAATAAGAGCAGCACACTACTGGAAATGGTAAATGCAGGAGCCAGTCAGGATCGAACCGGGGGACCCTTGAATACAAATCAGCAATTCTTACCGATACACCACAGAAGCTGTTGTATCATCCTTGAATAATACACTTTTGTGAAAGTGTTTATTTGATGTTTGGACTTCATGCTTCACACATTATATAGTTTATGCCTACATTTTGTCATTTATTACTAAAATATGAAAAACGTCTCTGTTTTAATAATGTGTTTACACAGATTATTGTAGAAACGGAACACATATGAAATACATGTGTTCCAAACAACAATCTATTATTTCCAGTCTAAAACTCACTTCACTTCCAGATAATCAAAGCATGAGCTGGGAGAACTTTGTGCATGGTCTGCTGTGGTGGGGGGATGGAGTAGTAGGCTGCTTGCTGCTTGTCTTAATCAGCACATTTACGGGACAAAAGACGCTGACGGAGAGGTGCGAAGGGATTTAAGGTGGGCTGGATTTACGAGTTTTTTCGTAGGTGTTGGTAATTCTAGTGTTAAATGAAATTTTTAATAAAATGAAATTATTTTTGCTCAGTGTTGTGTGATATAGCTCTAAATGTGCATAGTTTGCTCTGTCTTGCAAAAAATGTACACACCCAAGCTTAGTGACATATGTTGATGCACTCAAATGTCTGTGATAATGACATTACGCACTACAGTCTATTATTATAAGGAAAAAGAATGCTTTCCAGTATCTGGGGTAGAAGTCATTTGAGTCAAGTTGGGGTGCATACACTGTGAGACACCAACCAAATCCTTGCACTGAGAACTGATGAATGATATGGATATAAACTAAGGGCTTTGCCACTACATCACCAGTAGTATTACATTTTAGACTGTTCTTGTTACCTGATTGTATTAGCGTAACAGTTATAGCAAAGGCTTCTGGTTAAAGACATTTTGATAAAATGGTTAATATACAGGTAATTGTGGTGCTTTGCATTTAGAGGCATTTAGGTTTACTCACATTTTGAGTTGTATTCTCCTGGGATTGAGTATAGTAATTAGATTTCTTTTCTTGCAAAATACACGTTTCAAATTACACATTTCTTGTGTGTAGTGTCATTTCTAATGCTTTTGTTTTATGCCTTTTGTTTTCTTATCGTGCTCAAAGGCACCATCTGGTGGATATTGTGAAAAAAATACAGTCTTCTTTTTTTGTTGTTTTTAATGAGTTGTAGACAATATATTTGCCTTTAGGGTAATACTAGTTGAGTTTGTTTTACAAGATAGCTTGGCTGTTTTCTATATTAAGTGGGGCATTAATATGAATTAAAATAAACTGTGTTTATTTTTTTCAAATATCTATATTTAGTACACTCAAGCACAGGTGTCCCATTTATGATTGTACTCGTGATGTTGCCAGGATTGTACCAACCATGACAGCCCTAATATACAGTGCTGTGATAAAGTATTTGCCCATCTTACTGATTTCCTATTTTTTGCATTTTTGTCACACTTAAATGTTTCAGTTCATCAAACAAATTTAAATATTAGACAAAGATAACTCAAGCAAACAGAAAATGCAGTTTTTAAGTGATGATTTTATTTATTAAGGAAAAAAAACTATCCAAACCTACATGGCCCTATGTGAAAAGTAATTGCCCCCTAAACCTAATAACTGGTTGTGCCACCCTTAGCAGCAACAACTGCAATCAAGCATTTGCGATAACTGGCAGTGAGTCTTTCACATTTCTGTGGAGGAATTTTGTCCCTCTTTTTTGCAGAATTGTTTTAACTCAGCCACATTGGAGGGTTTCCGAGCATGAACCACTTTTCTAAGGGCATGCCACAGCATCTCAATTGGATTCAAGTCTGAACTTTTACTAGGGCAGTCCAAAACCATCATTTTGTTTTTTAAGCCATTCAGAGGAGGGCTTGCTGGTGTGTTTTGGACCATTGTGCTGCAGAACCCAAGTGTGCTTCAGCCTGAAGTCATGAACTGATGGCTGGACATTCTCCTTCAGGATTTTTTGGTAGAGAGCAGAATTCATGGTTCCATCAATCACAGCAAGTCGTCCAGGTCCTGAAGCAGCAAAGCAGCCCCAGACCATCACACTGCCACCAACATGTTTGACTGTTGGTATGAAATGCTGTGTTACTTTTATGCCAGATGTAACGGGATGCACACCCTCCCAAAAGTTCAACTTTTGTTTCGTCAGTCCACAGACTATTTTCCCAAAAGTCTTGGAGATTATCAAGATGTTTTTTGGCAAGAGTGATACAAGCCTTTATGTTCTTTTTGATCAGCAGTGGTTTTCACCTTGGAACATTTTTACTCAGTCTCTTTCTTATGGTTGTGTCATGAACACTGACACTGACTGAGGCAAGTGAGACCTGCAGTTCTATTGATGTTGTTCTGGGCTCTTTTGTGACCTCTTGGATGAGTTGTCACTGCACTCTTGGGGTAATTTTTGTAGACCAGCCACTCCTGGGAGGGTTCACCACTGTTTCATGTTTTCTCCATTTGTGGATAATGGCTCTCACTTTTAGAAATGGCTTTGTAACCTTTTCCAGACTGATAGATGTCAGTTACTTTGCTTCTCATCTTTTATTGAATTTCTTTAGATTGTGGCATGATGTATTCCTTTTTGTGATCTTTTGGCCTACTTCACTTTGTCTGACAGGTTCTATTTAAGTGATCTCTTAATTCAACAGGTCTGGCAATAATCAGGCCTTGGTTTGGCGAGCGAAATTGAACTCAGCTTTCCAAAAATTGTGATTAACCAGTTATTTCATGATTTAACAACGGTGGGGCAATTACTTTTTCACACAGAGGCATGTAGGTTTGGATAGTTTTATCCTTAATAAATAAAATCATCACTTAAAACAGCATTTTGTGTTTACTTGGGTTATCTTTGGCTAATATTTAAATTTGTTTGATGATCTGAAACATTCAAGTGTGACAAACATGAAAAAAAAAGAACTCAGGAAGGGGGCAAATACTTTTTCACAGCACTGTAAATTAAGTAGGTAATGTGTGTAAGTTCTGTTGTTGCTCAGTAATGTTATTATTGGAAATTTTGATGCCAGCATACTTGAAAATTGAAGGATGTATTATAGCATTTTGAATTTTAATAGCTTATCAGAAGTTTATTTATCTTGAAATTTGTGAAAGTAATTTTGTTTTATAATTTCATTAAGTAAGAACATATTATATGAACATTTTGGTTTGAAATCCCATATATAGTAATAGTGCACCATTTGTATCGCAGATTATTGTGTTTGTATCACCTGCATGCATTATACTGTATCAAAGATTTAGTTTATTGCCCCAGGTTTACAGGCTTTATGAGCTGGTGTCATGAAAATGATATATTGTTTGGCACTTTATTTCCAAAAAATAAGTGCCAAATTTACAGCATTAGGTATAGGTCTTTAAATTTCGATTTTCTAAAGTGTGAGTGGTGTGATGCATTTGGGAGGATTGTGGGGCAAACGCTTAGAAAGCAAACAGAGAGAGAGAGAAAGGCGAGCGTTAAATGGATTGTTTTGTGTCGTGCTGTGGCGTGCAAGTAGAAAAACCATTCCATCAGACGAAAAGGGATCCAAGACCTATTAGTCAGGTCCAGACGTTTTATTATTTCAGCCATCTGCATATTCATACCTAAAATCATTTGTCTCATAATAAATATGTTATTGTAAACTTTTGCTTGTACAGTATGTGTTCTCCCATGTGTTTCCCCACACCATCACTATACTTCGCTCCCTGCTCGTTTCGCTGATGCCCTGATGGCAACACGAATTAGACGATCTACAAATGTTTTTGAATTCTTTATGACGTTCTACTTTGTCATCTACTCTTTGTTTTAATTTCGGCCCTGGGCATGGTTAAATTTCTTGGCACGAAGACTCCTCTTCTTTGACGAAAATCGCGTCTTGTCTCCTTCCAACCTTCCAAGATTTTTTTTTTTATAATAGAGAGATATATTGCTTTTGATATTTACTGGATGGGTTTATGTACAGTGGTTGACATATTTATTGGTAAACATGTATCTATTAAGATGTATACACTGGTTCCGATGCATGAGGTGTCCTACCTAAATTTTTAAGAAATGTTGTCTAAAGAGTCAGTGGTAATTTAAGATTCTTGCCCTGTTTTAATTGTGAATGTGGTTTCTTTGTCAGTTCCCTGCTTTAATTTAAATTTAATATAATGCTAATGGTATTGAATTATATAACTTTACTTATTTGTACATGTATGTTTTGAACCCTCAAAAATGTTGCAAAGTAAATCATTGTGTGCGTGTGTGTGTGTAAATCTGACACCAGTTTTGTTTTATAAGCTACAACATATTTTTCTGTTTATGGCCACTTACTAAGGCGATATTGAATGGGAAATCTTTATAATTTTCTTCTGCACAGACTCTGATTTCTCTTGATGATGTGGCAAACTTTATAATGCATTTTAGAACAGAGGAATCTTTACTGAGAGGAACTTTGTTATGGATTCGGGTAAGTTTCTAGTAGTGTTACTATATCATTTCTTTGTGTGGAGTTTAAATATTCATCAATTTCTTATTTATAGTCGATAATCATTTTAATTGCTAAAGTTATAGGTGCATGCTGCATTATCTTTTTATTGTTTTCAGTATTTCAACATTATGTTGTTTTACTTTGGTTCTTTTTTTTTTCTCTATCTCTTAATTGTAATCTTCTTTAACAAGCTCAGATTCTGTGCATTTTCTCAAACCTCCTCAAGAGGACTTGCCGTAACTTGCCTTATGCATTAGATGTTTTTAGAAAATCATGATTTCTGCCATAATTAATAATCAAAAGATAACTGATCATTTTGAAAAATGAAAAATAGATGAACTAATAAATCAGGGACTGTCTGTTAGTTCTAAACTGGGGATATAAAGAAACCTTGTTAAGCATGGCTGTTAAAAGATTAAAATGGGTAAATCCTGAGCATGAAAAACATATAGATAATTAAAACTAGAATTGCCAAAGCTTACAAAAAAACTTGTAAATCTGGCCCACCTTAAATCCGCTCGCACCACTCTGTCGGCGTCTTTTGTCTTGTAAATGTGTTGATAAGCCCAAGCAGCCTGCTAACCCTACCAGCTCTGAAAGTGAAAAAAACTTGCCCAACACAAGTCTGATTTATCAGGGAGTCAGGTACCTCGATCTGTATAGGCTAAAAAAATATATCGTTATTTAGAACACATGCATTTCATGTGTGTTCCGTGTCTACAAAGATCTACTGTCTATGTAAGTGTGGGATGACAGAAATGTTCAACACATACCTCAAAGACAAACTTTTACCATGTTTTAGCACTAACAACTACATTTTGACATGAAGTGTATAAATTGTTAAGACTAAAGTCCAAATATCAAATAAGCACTTTCAAAAAAGGTACAAGTATAACAGAACAAATGTGCTTTTATTCAAGACTATAACCGAAGAAAAAGAAATCGGGTTAGTGTGGCTTGCATTCGTGATTTCTTGTGTAGTATAGCGGTAAGAGCTGCTGACTCCTATTCAGAAGGTCCCAGATTTGAGTCTTAACGTTTCCCAAAATAAACGTTTTCAGTAGTGAGCAGCTCTTATTTTTACTGTTATACAATATAAACATACATTTGATTTGAGTCTGTAGCAGCCGGTGTAAATGTATGGTACTTGTAAAGGTTAGCATTTTTTTTTTTATTATTCAGTTTTATTCTCTCAATCATGTTCACACTCGCCCCAAACTGACACTGCTGTTTTCAAATAAAGACGTGCTATAACAGAGGTGAACTCGGATCGGAGAAAGAGAACAGAAGCCATCCTTGCAAGAAACGTCCATTCACATATAAGAACGACGCAGCTGCACCTGGCGTAAAGGCAAAAGATGGCACCGTTTCGATGCAGGACAAAGTTTGGTGTCATCTTGCCATTCAGAGTCTGCCCCACACCTGTCCTTCAAAGAAACAGCACGGCTTACAGAGCTCGCCAACATATTGTGCAAACTCCAGTTCGTGATTATGTTTTGTGATGGTCTTTACATAAGAAACATTTATATGTTACTTATAAAAAAGCCTGATCGAATGGTATTTACCTTGATTTATTTACTTATTTTCCTACAGCGTAAAGTCACAAGTAGACTGCACAGCTTCCTCTGTTTGATCAACAAGGGCGTGCTCACAAATTACATGTGTAATGCCATGAAAAATGCCTGCTGACACTTTAGTACATGAGCAATGGTACGAGAATGCAGTTAGACTTCTTTTTTGGGCACATACACTGTCAAGATCTAAACAATAGCATAGAGAGTCACTCACATAGTCAAAGTTTGTCTTTGAGGCATGTGTTCAACATTTCTGACATCTTACACTTACATAGACAGTAGATCTTTGTATACATGGCACACACATGAAATGCATGTGTTCCAAATAACGATATATTTTTTTTTAACCTATACAGCTCGAGGTACTACCTGACTCCCTAATAAACCAGACTTGAGTTGGGAGAGTTATTTGCACTTTCAGCGGCAGGGGTTGGGGGGGTGGAGGGGGTATAGTATAGCAGGCTGGGCTTATCGACACATTTACAAGACAAAAGATGCTGAATGGAGAGGTGCAAGAAGATTTAAGGTAGGCCGGATTTATGAATTTTTTCATAAGCTTTGTAGAGAAAAGCCAAGCAATATGACACCTTTTATTGGCTAACTAAAAAGATTACAATATGCAAGCGTTCGAGGCAACTCAGGCCCCTTCTTCAGGCAAGGCAAGGTGTCATTTTGCTTGGCTTTTCTCTACATTCATAATGGCTAACACGGTACAACAACCTAGTACTACAGACATTCATAAGCTTTGGTAATTCTAGTATTAATTCACACATTTTCTGAACCTTTATATTCCAGTACAAGTCCACGTGAAGCTTTAGTCCAACCCAGAAGCAAGACAGGGAAGAGCCATGGATAGGGCTACATAAATAGTGACACTAGTTTTTTCTTTTTCCACATGCACAAAGAAGCATCAGTCAATTGAACAGAAAGTCAGGTATGCAGGAGACTAATAAACATAGCTGAGGTACTGCATGTTTCTTTCTTTGCCATAAATGTTACTATGCTCTTTGATTTTTTCTTAACCATAATTTCTAGTTTCTGTGTTATTTCAACTGAAGGTTCCTGGATCTGTCTGTGAACTTAAGCATCTGACTTTCTTGTTCTGTATATGGAACACACCCTGATGAAAGTGACCTCATCAAGGCTGTGGTTATGCTGCATTTGCTGGTCGGGTTCCGTCAACTTAGTCATGCTAACGACAAAGCTGTAGCCAAAGCTTTTTTCGCTCTGGCAGTTGTTTTCAAACACTCGATTTTTCTGATAAATGTTGTTTTCTGCATAGTGGAGTCAGAGGTGCAGACCATACCAGACCATAGATGAAGTGAAAGTACTTATTGCAGTTTAGGCCAATTAAAATGTTCAGAACAACTTAGAAACTTTGGTACATAATACATTTTTGTAGTGTGTGTAATGCATTGGTTATAAAAACAAAAAAAGGAAAAGTATGAAAGCTGCAGTAAAACATTTACAAATAGTACCATAATTTCTTTTATATTTTCATTGTATATAAGTATAAAAATAGCTGTTGCTTACTTTTGGTGAATTCAATGAACAAGTAATACTGCATTGAGACTTTTTTTTTAATGGTTAATGTAAAAACATCTGATACAAAGCTTTTAACCTTGTTCGGGTTCACGGTATTAGTGGGAGAAATGCAACTACACTGTATTGCTATTAACATTTGTTTTCTTTCAGATTAAAAAAGTGCATAAAACATTTTACTCAAGCTATGAAAGAAAAATTAACTATCCTGCAAGTTTTTCTTTGTGCTTTTTAGACTGTACTGTTTAAATATTGACTGATGTTAAATTTAGTATGTCATTTTCCAACCCATTTAATCCAGACCAGGATCAGGGGGGTTATTGTTTGGGTTGGGGCTGGAACCTATCCCAGCTGGCACAGGGCACAGTGCAGGAACAAACCCTGGACAGGGTGCCAGTCCATCATAGGGCAAACACAAACATCCACACACCAAATACACACTAGTGCCAATTTAGTGTAGCTGTCTTTGGACAGTGAGAGGAAGTTGGAGCACCAGGAGAAAGCCCATAGAAACACAGGGAGGACAGCCCTGGTCTCCTTACTCCGAGGCAGCAAGAGTGCCACTGTGCTGCCCAAAAGAAAGTGATATGTTAAAAATAATATTTTTTTCATTAGTAGACAAAGATACACAATCTTACAATATTATGATTGTATTTTAACTTATACTGTATCCTGTAACATTTTTTTTTTGCAATTTGTCATTGTGAATGTTAATTATGTTAGGTATAAATGTATTGTTATCTTTCCATATAAGATATCAAAGTGTTGACATAACTTCATATATCATCATTTTGGAATTTCAAGCAGAAAGATGCTGTACTAGGTTCAAGTTTATAAATTTATATTCTGCTCCTATCTTGCAGCCAAGCTTTATTCCAACTGAGATCTGTAAAACAAAATCATTTAAGCCCATGCTAATCATGGGAGAATTTCTGTTTATAACTTTGTTTTGAAAAATATGTAAAGTTTACATTATGTTTTTTGAAGAAAATAAAAGTAATATCAAAAGATTGCCAATATTTCCCCCAAGACATTTTTCACTGCCAGTAAATATGAATTTGTGTAGTTTTGTTTTTAGTTTTTCAGTGTCATAAAAATCTGGTTATTTTCTGCAGTGCTTAATAGGAAAAGATGGGTTAAACAAATTGATAAATTTGTCAAAAATGTGATAGTTTGCATATGACAAATTCATATAACTTTTTTTACAAGATGAATGGAAATAGGTCATATTTATTCATGACATTAATATTAGGATTTCTTAGCATGCATTAAGGCTGTAAAGACTTTTAATTTATTTAATTTCTTGTTTTGAAATTCATTGAATCAATCATTTATATTTTTGTTTTCTCTAATTTAGCTATGTGATTGGCTAGCTGTTCATGGTGCACAGTTAAAGCCCGTGGAATGCATTGAAAGTGGGGATTCACAAATGCCTGCACTAAGCCTGTATGCAAAATATGCAGTGGAAATGTATATGAGAGTTCCTCTAGGAGATGGTAGGTAAAGTATAGAATAATAGACATGTCCTGTATATTGAAATATGCACAGTGAGGATGCACATTTTTTCTGAGAATTTAAAGGTTTTATGACAGTTCACAGTACTTTTTAGTTAGTAACTACAGATTTTGCTCCCTTTTTCACAGTGATGTATGTTCTGTTTACATTTTGTAACTGTTGATACTGCACTAACAGAGAGAATTAGATAACTGAAATAGCTTATTACGAACCAGTTACAGCAAAAAATCCTGAATAAAGTTTAAACTGTAGATGTAGTTATGGAATTACGCTGAAAACTAATCTAGTTTTCACTGTAACCTGTTAACTTGGTGGTCTGTGTTAGTTGATATAGTCATGCTTGAAATTGTCTTGTGATTGCATCAGTTTATTACATGAAAAATAAAAATATAATAAAGACAATACTATACCCATACACCCATATCATCTATTTGGAGTAATGGTTAGTTTTGCTTTTTCTACAAATTAAGGGAACTGGGATTCATTCTCTTAACTGTTCAGTATATGTGAAGGGTTTACACATTTTTCCCATGTCTGATGAGATTTTTCACTTAAGAATAAAAATTACATTCAGAAACATGTATGCTGTTTGAATGTTAAGTATGATAAACTGGTTTCCCTTGAACTGTTGTCTTATTTTATGACATAACTGATAAATTTTAAGGTTTGTGTTTTATATTTATTATTGTCTATTTTAGGAAACCAGATCTTTCTTCCAGATTGGTTTGAAGCAGAACGTATTGCTAAAATGGTTATTTTGGCTGTAGATGTAGAAGAAAAATGGAAACTGGAAAGGTATTTGCCTGCAGTTGAGAGACAAATTACAATAGACATCCGTCATTGCAATAAAAATATATTTTTATATCTTTTATGCTGCATTTTAGAGAGTAAAGTAATGGAAACAGAGTTGTTGCTGTGATCATTTAAATAGGCTTAGGTTTAGTAGAATGTGTTTACATTCTTAGACTTAACACTGTGCAGAATTTGCTATTGTTTGACATGTTCTTTGTCACAGTTTATGTGCAGCATATTGCAATATATAAAAATGTTATGCAATGAAATATGTTAACCACAAAAATCTAGAACAATGAATATCTGCTACTTTTCAGTTATTCTTACAAATGTACAATATTTTATTTGTGAGGATCTTTAATGCTTTTATATGTTTATAAAATTCATTTTAGTGGTATTGTACAGGAAACTAAGGAAGTTTTGTTTAGCTTGACGTTGCTTTATTAAGAGTTTTTTTTCACAGTGAAATCGATGAAGAATTAAGAAGCTGTTATCAGACAAAAATGTCATGAATTAAACAATGTTTTCAATTATTCATTAAAAGACATTTTTATTCTTAAAAGTTTTTTTGGAGTGGTAGTCACAGTTTGAAATATTTATATAGTGTAATGCCATTGTTTATGATGAATTCTTGTATAAATGAGGTCTTTATCTGCATTCCCTGGTTACTGACATAAATTCACTCCGCCTAAATTTTACTATAGCAGTTATTTGAATAATTCTATGGCCACATCATTCATGTAATCACTTATCTTTCAGTGATGGAGAAAAAGCACTGGAAAAAACACTTGACCATCTTTTACATCCTCTTCTTGAATGTCTCCAGAGACTTGGTACCAGTTTATATTTGCCTATCCAGAAAAGTGACAAAAGTCTGCAGCTTCTTCTTAAACTATTATCTGTCTCCCACACAGGGAACCTCTTCCAACAGGAAGGTGAGCAATTGAAATAGATGCTTTTTAAGTCCATCCAGATTTTATAACGCCACTTAACAACCTCTCTGTTTGCTAATTATGTACAGTGCCTCTAAAATCTATTTGTTTCATTCGAAGTTTTCACATTTTGTTATTATGTAACATTGAATCACAATTTATTTAATGGGGCTTTTTTGACTCTGGTCAACAGAAAAAAACTTTTGAATGTCAATGTGAAAACGGATGTCTACAAAGTGGTCAAAATTAGTTACAAATATCAAACAAAAAAAGTACGGATCATGTATGTGTTCACTCACTTCGAGTCTTTGTGTTTAGTAGATGTTCTTTCAACTGCCATGAAAGCACTGAGTCTCTCTCTGTCAATTTTGCATATCTGAACAATGCAATTGAAAGCACTAACAAGCAATATACTTAAACACCAAGAGTAATTATCAGCAGAGACTGTCTTCTAATCAGGATAGTAGTTGTAAGTAAAACCTGTAGCCACTTTGGCCCTCCAGGACCAGATAACAGATATAACACGCACACGATGGCACAGTGACAAACGGAATATAAATAGCCATTGGATAGCGTAGAGATGCCATTTGCAGTAGTTAGGTATTTGGTTTGGAGCTCTGTTTTGCAAGTTGCTTGTCTTCCACATGAGGCACCTCCTTCTAGGAGTTTCTGTGTCTTTATAGCTCCTGGACCAGAAGGGGTGGGGTCAATTATACCCTCATTGGGCGTCTTCTCCGAGCTGTGGGTGTAAAAGTAGACAAGAATGTTAGTGATTATGCCACGTGGTGTCCCAAGGTAGTAGTGCTTGCCTTTTGACAAGCACGGAAGGTAACCCTCTGATGCGTATGTGTGACTATATACAGTATATATTTATTTCTGTCTGGCTCTTTGAGTATCATGCAAAAACAACTGCGCCAGTTTCTACAAAACTTTGTAGTTAGTTACATTATAGTCTACCTTAGAATAAAAGTTAATAAAATGTTAAGATTTTTTAAATATAAATATCTTGAAAAAAATTAAACCTGAGACATCCTTATTAGAAGTTGCCATTTCAGGTGTTTATGATGGCCACAATAATTATTGAAAACTTTTAAATATTTAAGTATGTTGAAAAACAACAAGATTTTTATGTTTGTCCCTCAATAACTCTTTAACAGTTGATTATATTAAAAATCTGTTCCCTCTTTTTTGAAAGCTCATTTTAGGATAAACAAAAAGATTCTTATTCAGTAGTTGTCTAGGGTAAACAAATAACCCATTTGTCATGAAATCTGTGCTTGAGCTAAAGTAATAAAAGTCTTTTGAGACGTTTGGAATGAGAAGATATAGACAATTTGTGGGGATGTGCCAGGAGTGCTGCTCTGGGAGGGGGAGAAGGAAGGGGTGGTGTGAGCCAATGACCCTCATTTGTCTCTCATCAATCGAGTTGTACATTACGACTGTGCTGCACTACGTGCTCAATGTTGGCTTAATATTATTACTGAACTACAGAGATAATTAATGTTACTGTTCTATGGATTGTTCTTTGTTGCAAAATGACTTCTATTTCTCTAAATATTACACTTAATTTCATAGTAAAATTTTTCAAGAACGTAAGCTTAGAAGCACTAGTTGCTAAATAATACTTAACAAATACATTATTTATTTTAGCTTATAATGTTCATTTTATCACTGTTCAGGACAAAACATGATAGAGGGACTAGTCTGTAAAATACACCTGAGGATAGGAATTCTTGGTTTTGTGTGTAAAATGCAAAGATTCTGGTGTAGCTATTGTATTATTCATTTTGGATAACTAGCATATTTCTGGGTCTTGCTGAAATCAAAATGCACTGAAAAATAAATATTATGAAACATGAAGAGAGAGTGATCATTTTGGTTATAATACAGTAGACTTTTCATTTTAAAGCAGTTATCCTAGACTAACAGTACTTCTATTGAAATATATTCTATTAAAAAAGTGACAAAAAACATCATACAGAAAAAGTTAAAAATTTAGGAAAATACTAACAGTAATTATATGATGTTTGCGCCATGTTTTTAAAATTAATGAAGTGGGCTTCAAGAGTTTTTTTTTATTATAAGTTTGGCATGCATATTAGTAGATCTGCAGAAAAATTATTTTCAGTTATCACTTTTGTAAGATTCTCACATGCGTTGACATAAAACTGAGTCTCTGTTTCTGGTGAAATAAGAAGGTTTCATGTTCCTAATATGCCAGAACAGAGACTGAATAGACATTAATTTTATTGTGTTTGTACCCCAGACAGATACCAATGTTCAATTGATCTCCAGACCACATAAGTGAACCCTAATATAACAAAAGTGGTGTATATATGGAAACAAGGATGTTAATATGATTGTAGGTGACATGTGAATGCTGGCAATATTTATTTTTACATAGGAAGCAAAACTATCATTAGAAAATACACTTGTTTCCCATTGCATGGCTAAGGAACAGCTTTTGTTTTAAGTGATATGTTTTGTAGCTGTTTTTCTCATTTGGCTCATTTGCTTCACCAATGTGACAGTAACTTAAAATTAAAAATATTTTGTAAATAAATACATTTGGTTTTAGTTTCAGTTTAAGGTAACCTTAATAATTCCTTTTTTTCCTAGATGATGTATTGCAAATCCTGCATGAACGTCTGCTTTTCAGTTCTGAAGAAATATTTCACTTCCTCTTACGAAGGCTGTCTGGTGAGCTCTGTTTGGTAAGTTTTATATTTTAGAAGACATTTTTGCATTGCAAACACATTGGCACTTTTTGAATAGTTTATGCCAAAATTTAAATAACACTTTATACACTGCTGCGATGATCTCCTGCCCACTCCAGGAATTGTTCTTACCTTACATCCTATACTTGCTGGGATAGGATCCATCTTTCCTATGACCCTGCCTTGGATAAATAGGTTAAGAAAATAGATGGATGAATTTTGCATACTGCAATATTTTATTTTAACTCTTCAACAATATTTAATGCATTTTTAACTTAGAATTAAACACATAATCGTAAATGCTCATGGATGCTAACACAGAAAACATTTAATTTAATGGACGCTGCTTTAACTGTTTGGATAAAACAGGCAAATTTAGAACAATATGTATTTATACAACATATAAAGCAGCTATAGAAAATGAAAGGAAAGGTGAATTTTCCTGCAAAAGTGGACCTCAAGTGATTTTAAATAATAAAACAAAAAATTACAATGAAATAAAAGGAAGAAATGGAAGAATTCCTAACAGAGATAAGTGTAACATATTGTAAATTACAATTGATAGCAAGTAGTTTGCAAGTTTCCAGTTGTTATTATGGTAAAGGTCAGTGTCTGATTTGATAACATATTCTGTGATGACATAGCCAGTGAGAAGAGTAAAGCAGAAACACCAGCTGGTGTTAGAAGTTGGAGAAAACAAACATCTTGGGGTTTCAAGTCCTAAAGTCTGCTCGGCACCACCTAGATGTTGTACAATAGTAGGTTTCCACCTGGGGGTCTGCGGCCCATTGGGGGCCAAAGCAGAGTACCAAGGAAGATGCAAGACAACCAAAAATACAGGGATGCCAAACCTATAAAAAAAAAAATGTTCGAGGCCTACTTCATCAATTTAAAAGCGTGTCACAAATGTCCTATAATGATTGTAAGTTTGTAATGACCCCCAATAAAGTGTGTTTCATATATAGGTTATATCCTTATATCACTTAACTGTATTACATTTGCACCTGGCAATAAAATGTACGTTCAGTTTCTAGATAGAGATCGAATGGACTCCCCACGAACACACAGCAGTTCAAGATTTAGTAGTTGCTTGCATTTATATGCGCAGCACAGTGCACTTTACCTATTAAAACATAGTAAGAATGGGAATGTGATGTTCGTTATGACCCAAAAAGAAAAAGTGAAAGAAGGTGCCATACCACACTGCCATAAAGAACTTCATTGTTTTATGGTTGATGTCAGATATGCAACAGTTTGATGAAACCGCTGGTAGCTAGATTTGAAACGCCCAGCTGCTGTCACTGCAGTTATTTTTAAAGCTGCTGGTATCGGGACTGAACATCCTTCTGCAGTTTACTTAACTGCTGTTACCACCCTACATAATGCTTTTGTCTTTGCTGTTGCATTTCCACTTGTGTTAAAAGTATCAATCACTGATATAAATGAGTCAGTACTGAATCCAGAGGATAATGAAGAAGCTTTTGCAATTAAGCTATAAAAATGTCTGTAAGGATTAATTCTGCATTTTTAAAAATACTTAATCGCATTATGCTTAATTTAAAAAGTAGTACTTCAGACAATCGTGTGAGTGCTTGGAACGTGAGTGGTGAAAAGCAGATCCTTCCCACTGTGCATTTATTCACATCAAAGTTGACTTTACAAACTTTCATTACAAGCAGTATGTTGATTCTTAATCAAACTAGTATATACCATTTGGATTTAAGAGATAGTCCTTTTCCTCTCCTATAACTTTAAACAAAGGGTTTATTGTGTTTTGTTTACACTTTGAATGTGAATATTCTAAGACTGTGGTAGGGTTGCTCTCAAGTAGCACAGTTGGCTTGGGAGTGCACAAGTACATGATCGCTGTCCAGTCAGATATTCAAAAAAATATTGGTAATAACACCTTTTAGAGATTACAGCAATCTAAGAAGTCAATCAACCATGGGGAAATGTAGGACATAGCACTGTAAGTTCTATGTCTTGCTGCTCCGATCTTTCAGAGTTGAACTTTTTTGTATCAAGCAGTTAAGATGCTGTCTTCTGGTAAAAATGGCATTACTAGGGTCATTTTTCTGTACATATATTTTTAATTAAAGTTTACTCAGATTAGTATTCAGAAACGTCTTGGATAGTTCCCAGGTTGCTAATTCATTACAGTTTATAATTAATCATTTTTAGATACCATACTTTCAGTTTTATAAATCTGATTAAGAGATTCATATATTTCTCTCAGAAGTTAATTTAGTTATAATGGGTTATTCAGAGGATTTTTGATTAGTTCTTTTTCATAAGCTGAACAGATATTTCATACAATTAGATCATAATTGAGAGTTATGAATTACAGTTTTTGGTGTTTATTTACTGATGACAGAGGTATAAATGTGCTTTTTTAAAGCTTTCAGATTTACCACGTTGCACGCTATACATTTCTGCAGCAAGGGCACTTATAAATCTCTGCATGATGAGCCATGGGCACAGGAAGTCTCATGCCTTGAGTTTCTTTGCTGCTTTAACAAAAATCTCAGTTCAGAACCTACTGGCAAGTGATCACAAGCAGGTGGGCAATTTATTTATAATTATAGAGTATTTTCTGCTTTGTTTAATTAGTTGTTGAATAAGCTTGATTCCTTATCCTCAACCGGTTATTTTTTATTTTTATTTATTTTTTTTTAATTTCATATTTGCAATCTGGTTGGGGAAATTTAAAATATGAGACTTTAAGAGTTAACATTGTAGATCTTATGTTTTATTTCGTTTTTGTTTAAAGAGCCATAACTGGCTAAGCTGATCCTTTACTGAAGATTTTATAGTATGTGTTAAATTCTGGTGTTTCAGCCAATCCTATATACACATCACATGACTGGTATTTAGAGCTGCCATGGATCCCTTACGTAACATGGAGAAACTGGTACTGTGACAACAGTAAGGATGTTTTAGCATATAAATGTCATCCTTTATTGATCTCATAATGTACTTATTACATGCGATTCTCTGCTTTACAAAGCCAATAAAAATTATATTATTTTAACTCTGAGAAACAAAACACACTTTGTATGTTGTGGGAAAATCCATATTTAGTGACTGCCACTATCAAATCCTGAATTAGACTTCACCTACCAACGTATTTAAACAATATTGATTCTTGCTTTGAATATTCCATGTTATTATTTGTACACAATATGTAGTTGTTAAACAGAGATGCTGGGTTGCGCCTTTGTATAAGTGACAAAACATATATTGCTGCACATTTGTGATTTTGTTTTCTTTTTTCTGTTTCTGTACGTTATAATGTTATAGAATTATATCTCTTCATATGACACATTTCATTTAAAGCCTGTTTAGACTACTTTTGCTTCTACTACTATTCTACCATTTTATTAGGATTACTTTAAAAGAGACTTTAGATAAGAAACTTATGTGTTACTTACTTAATCTATTTCGTGGCAGCAGTAAGAGCAAGACAAGGATCAGTCTTGGTTAAAACATTAGTCTGTATAAAATTTTCCTCTGTAATAAAAGGATGTGTATACAATTTTCAAACTTTGTTAGAACATATAGAAATAGAGCCCAAGCTAGAAATGTTTTAAGCACTGGGTCATGCAGCTTTTGAGAACTTCATTAATTTAGCCAAAAACATATCTCAGAATTTCATAGTTCCACACTAATTTGTAAGCTCAGTTTTATCTTTATTAATATTAGGTTACTTGTATAGCTTAGCTCAGTAAATAGATGATTTTATAGAGGTGTACACCTTATACTCGATTGAAGGATCTGTGTTATTTTCTTTCCCCTTACATTATAATCATTGATTATTTTTCTTTTCAGGAATCACAGCTGTCAGCACAAATACAAAAGATGGTCAGTATGTCTTCTCTGTCTTTAGTGTGTGAGTTGCTCCATCATAATGTGGATTTGCAGACTGATCTCAATGACAGTGTGAATCAAATTGTAACTTACATTTCCTCCATGGAGTTAAACACAACATTATTAAAACCTACTTGCTGTGATGAAAATCAAAGGTAGGATAATTAATGTATAGAAGTTACATTTGAAGTGATTAACTATGGATAACTAAGCAGATGAAGTCTATTCTTTTTCTGAATCTAATGGGGACATTTTTTTTTTTTTTTTCATTTAATTGCAGTTCTGATGAAAATAGAAGCTTCCAAGGCTGGGGCAAGGCAGCAGCACGATACATTCATGATCAGTGGGCCTGCTTGCATTTTGTATTAGATGCATACTGTAAAACCAGTGAGCCAAAGGAAACAGTGGGTCCTTTCATGTCTGTTTTAGATGGACCTTCAGCCACCATGCTCTTGGCTATTGATGCTTTAAGTATTTTGCCCTCAGATCAGGTTCTGCCTGTACTTGCTTGCATGAAAGTCCTTGCTCCCAAGGTAGGATTTCAGAAATGTTTAATTGAAAGGCATGAAAAGTGCAAAATAATTGTTGCTAACAGTTTTCTTCTCAATTAAATATTACATTTAGATCTTGGCTACAGATGCCTTACTGTGTACTAAATCTATGAACCTTGCTTGGAAAGTCATCCAGGACCTTAACAGCAATCCTCATGATTTTTGGCCAGCCTTAGAAGCCTTTATTCAGTTTGTATTTGATGTCCATCTGCTTTGTGTTCCATTTAAGAATGAAAATATTATTTGTAATAAAATTAAGCAGGTAAGATAACTTTTAAGTGATCGTTTAATATTTACAAAGTATTTTACTGTCAAGTAAGAAAAATTAAAGATGCTTTAAAATAACAATATTGTATTTTACATTGGTGTTTTATATGTCTTATTAACAACAAAGCATTACTTTATTGTTAGTTGTTAATATTTCAGGTGGACTTCTGTAGATATCCATGACTATCCACCTTGCACACATTGCATTGGCAAGGTATGTGTAGCACTTGTTGAATAACAAAATTATTATTTTTTTCTGGAAGATGTTAATAGCAAAAAAATATATTTGGCATATTTTGAAGAAATTTTTTGGTGTCTACCTGAAGACTGGTTAATAGCTACCACTTTCTTCTGGTCTCCCTATTCATTTGTTTGAGTTTGACACCAGTGAAAAAGTCATTTAATTTTATATTGTTCAAATTCATTGCACTTGCTTGTGGTCTTTTTCTCTATACCATAAATCTTGTTGTCTTGGGGATTGCTTCTTTAAAAAAAATGAATAACACTAAGCCTGTGAAAACACATTTTAATAGTCTGACAAGAAATTGGTATTTTAATATTGCAAGTGTCAAATAAAGAATGACAGTAGAATATAATGCAAGTAAATCAATAAATGGTGTTGTATTATAGCAGCCAAACCTAACAATTAAAGAGTCCTGATTCATTATGTTTTCTCGGTCTTATTGATGATAAATATTGTGCCATAAAAAGTATTTATCCACTTGGATTGCATATTTCTCACAGGAAAGTTAGACATATTATGTAGATAGTATTTACTACTATACAAGTAACTTAATATTAATATAAGTTTCTCACTGTACCTAAATACAGGTTAAATTTGATATTCTCTTGCTCTGAGCTTTCACGAGGAAAAATCTATTATTAATTTCAAACTTCTGCTAAAAACACATCTTTTCAATGAGTATTATTCTTTTTCTTGTATGTAATTTCTACTGTCTTGTTAATGTGTGTATTTAATTGTAAAGTGTCCTTGAGTGAATGAAAGGCACTACATAAATAAAACTTATTATTATTTATAAGAGAGTCATGGAGACAACAAATTCTGATGTTCCTTTCATTTGTTTTCCTGTAGTATGTAGTCAGATGTGCAGCATTCCAGTGAGGAAGATGTTATTATTTCAATTGTGAATGCATCCAAAATAAGGTCATAATTAGGGTTAGCTATTTGAATATTTTGATACAAATATTGGTTGTTTTTTTTTCCTGTTTTTCCTGTCCATTTGCTAAACTCTTATACTGGCTTCAACAGTGCTAGGCTTAGAGTAAATTTAAACCACAATGAACAGTGCATCTAGAATAGCCATAATTTGGCCTAGTTAAAATATATACATACAGTACTATATGTATGAAACCATAAGAACACAGGTCCAAAAAGAACTCCAGGTAAACCTATCCAGTGATAAGGGGATAGTAAAGCAAGCAAAGCAGAATCAGAGATATATAAATTGCTAAACATGAAGTACTGTAGAATCCCAAGAGCCAAACAAGAGATCAAAAACACAAAAGTGTAAGATCAAAGCAAAACACTGGACCTAGTGGCTTTCACAAATGTAAGATTGCACAAGGTTATTGCTGGGAGATTTCCTTTGATTTTCACAGGAACAGGTCCCTCTGAAATAGAAAGAGATAATATTTGAACAGGCCTCACTTGAACAGAAAGTAGCAAGACTGCAGCAAGAATCTCTGGAACAATCATGGTCAAATCTGGAGTAGAAGAACAGTTACTAGCAAAAACATAACAAATTAGATTAGATAATCCATTACTCCCAAGGGAAAATTCACATTCATACTGCAGCTGAAACATAAAAACAAAGATATGCAGTAAAAGGACAAATACAGCCATATCAATTGATTGGTAAATAAATAAATAAATGTAATTTGTGCAAAAATTTCAAAATGAACTTAAACAGTACGTTGGGTGGAAGCATTGATTTGCCTGATAGCAGTGGGCAGAAAAGACCCCCAGAGACACTTCTTAGCACACCGTGGTGCAATGAGCCTGTGGCTAAAAGTGTTCCAAGGCAGCACCTTCTGGAGGGGATTTGATTTTTCATGATGCAACGCAATTTTGCCATCATCCCCTTTTCCACAACAGCTTCCATTGTTTCCAGGGTTTGCCCTGTGATGGAGCAGGCTTTCCTGATACGTTTATTCAGGCATTGTGATCTTTTGAGCTTAAGTTATTACCTGAGTTGTGATCCAAAAGTATGTAAGATGACTGGAAATACTACAAGTTGTACTTTACAGTGAGATGGAATTATTGTAAACCTAACCACTATCGTAATATTTGTTATCTGAAGTTGATCAGAACTAGTACAAAGTTGACAGGTGTTTATTTATATATTATAAAAATATACACTTGCATTGGGGATACTTCTTGGACTTTGGAAAAATCAGAAAAAGTTTGGTTAATAAAGAAGAATAATTAAATGATTTTTTTTCAGGAGACAGTGGCTTTTACTGATGCATACTGTATGCATTTATTTAGTCAGCTTTATAAACAAATCTGGCACAGTAGGACAATCGTTTTTGTTTGCTTCCTCCAAATTATATTAATGTGCTTCTTTGAAAAAACTGCATACAGTACTATCAAATAAAAGATAATATCATAAGTTTATTCTAACACAGCCATAACTTTGAATTACTTTGGGTATGGAAGTATATTCACTGAAAACAAGCTTTTTTGTTTTATTTTGACTATATAAGCAGGGGCTGTTGCTGAGGGTACACTGTTTCTAATAACGTGTACCCTTGATATTTTTGTATGCGCCTGGTTTTGTTGCTGGTCTATTTCTTTCATTTGTTTTCAGAACCTTAGAACTGTATCCTGGCATGCTATGGAAAGTGTCCTACAATAGTTTGCTGTTTTGTAAGGTGTTGTGTGAAATAAAGCTTTGTTGATTTTCTGCTAGCACTAAAGGGACCAGGTGTTCACATTGTGATAGGCCCACTGTGCAGTTTTCTCATAAAAGAAATAAAATGATGAAGTTATCTTTAGGTACTTAGTTTTTGTTCACAGTCTAAAGGAAACATTTAGGCTCACGGGTGGCTATGACATTTTCTGCTTGTTAACATGTATTCTCGTTTTCTAGCCTGTACTTAGTTCTGCCAGGGTAAAGCTGCAGCTCCTGTGACGTTTGAAAAGGGAAGTTTAGAAAATTGACTAGTTTATGGCTATCTATAAATCTCAGCAACAGGGTGACTTTCTGGGGCTTACAAGCATAATGTGTGCTGTCATAATTCATGTGCCAATTGCTTAAGCACTATAAAATTGCTAATTTTAAAAGACCATGTGATATGTTTGACATATTGTGTTTAATTGCTAATTCTGATCAACTACTTTTAAACCTGTGATATGTCAATATGCCTGACTTTAACAGGGTAGAAATCATTGCTCAGCTTTACTTTTAAGTATGCAGTTCTAACTTTTTAAGCACTTTATTGCATTTGCTGCTTTACCCCAGACTGGCATTCATTCTGCTAAGAACACTGTAGCACTTCTTTTCTGTTTTCTTTACCTAGTATTTATTTTGCTTTAGTAACTGATGATTATTGCCTTGAACAAGATAGACTTTGCCTGTTAGAGGTTGCCTATTACTGAACATTAATGGATTGGCTCTTTAGCTATTGTGAGGAGAAAGCTTTAGTGAAAGGAACTACTGCCTGGCAGAGTCCTCTTTGTGAAAGTGCGTGATCTTTTGGTTCCATCCTCCCAAGCTTCAGTTTTCAAGTTAAAGTGTGAATGTATCAAATGCAATTTGAGCAGCACCAGAAGTAATTGATCATCGATTTGTCATGTGGATGTTTGCCTGTGATTTTGAGAGACATTTAATTAGAGTAACTGTAAAGCACATGTGTGTAAGGCAATGTAAAAATATTATTCTGTTCCAATAAAAATTAAAAGAAACATAATTCTATTAAATTCTGCAATTGTGGTATTAAGGTGTCCTTATTGTCCTGTGAAACTGTATATCTGTGTATTAAAGCAGTGGGTTACAGAATGGCCTGCACAATTTGTGGTGTATGAATAAAATGTATTATTATTATTATTAGTTGCATTTAATATTACAGCTGCCACAACATACTAATCATGAAAAGTGGCGATTACTTCTTTCTATTCAGTATAAACTGCTCTCAATGTCAAATGAGTGCTATAATCAACACGGATACACTCAATGTGTTTATATGCACACACTTATAACACACACAAGTAATCTTCTGGAATTGTCTTTTGACAAAACATTCTCAAGTCATTAATCTGCGCAAAAAAGAGTTTCAAGCATCATCAATGGTCACTGTGAATCTGAAAATGAGCATGATGACTGTGGTAGTTTTCTTGTGTTTTATAAATGTTTAGTCAAATTGACACTATAAGTATAGGTTTATGTTACTGGAATGCACTCGGCAAAATCTTTTCTGCTTGGCTGTGCCAGTGAGCCCTGCAAAGGACCAGCCCAGTATGTTTGCTTCTTGCCTTACACCCAGTGCTGCTGGAATAATAACAATAATAACACAGATGTTTTTGCTCCAGTGTTATAAATATCATGTTAGGTTATTTGCAACTTAAAAAATAATCAGGCCACTTAACAATTGTTACTTTTTATACATTACCCTGCTGCTCTCAAGATTGTGTTGATGAGTTTAACACTACACGATTAGCGCATCAACCTAAAGTTAGCCATTTCTGAAATATTGAGATAAATTATTTCAGCTAGGAGAAAGAATAATGTAATTGCTGAACATTTGCACCTGGAAATGTATTTAGTGGGCCCTTCTACCTGTGGCTACAAAAAGTATGAGCAAAGCAAATATATGAGCGAAGTACAATGGATATCGCAGACTACAAAATCCTTAGTGGTAACCCAATTAAAGGTTTAAATGGCAATATATTCAAATTATGTGTGGGGAAATCTACCACTATCAGTCAGGTTTCTTAGAGGCCAATAACTCGATTTCTTTAATTAGAATAAGCGTTACCATGGGATTTTAAAAATCGGGTTTCTGTGAATAATCAGGTTATTGAAACACATGTAAATGCATTGATATACAAAGTGAAAGTGCATTGATGAATCAGAAGCACACACCTCACTTATTACAGGCAACCATGCTAAATGCTTTCTTGTGAGTCCAATCCCTAACCCCATCTTTTAAAACATGTGCATTTCTTTCACAGTTCACTGTAAGAGATAAAGGAATGGAGGTGGTTGGTTGTTGAGCTGGAAAAGGACCATTGGTTCCTTCCACGGGTGGTCCAGCTATTGCCTTCATCAACCACTCCCATCCGTTTCACAGATTCCTGGCAGCTTCAGCAGCATTCTATGTGACAAGGTGCAAGAGAAGTCAAACAGTTTTACAGAGGCCACTTTTAAATTTATTTTGCAATTATTGTGTGTACTACAAGGGTGCATGTGCTTAAGCTAAATAGTAACCGTGAAAGATAACGTGATTATAATGTAAATCACTGTTATCTTAACAGCAGTTTATTTCCTCATTATAAAAATTTATTATTTTGCCTTTGAGGGATTTTTTTTTTAAACCTAATTTTCTGCAGAATAAGTGGAAAACTTCTTGACCAGGCTAACATGATTTTAAAGGTTGTTTCCTTTTGTCTTGTACACCATTGACAGAACTAAGCATAATCAATTACTGAGCAAAGTTGTTACCAGATGTCTTAGCAAAACCTTCCATTTGCTGTGAAAATGTGTCTTTTACTTGTTTATTTCAGATTGCATTGCAGTTAACTGATATGTCACAAACAAAAACAGGAGTCTTCAATGTATTGATAAAACACTGTAGTCAAATATGGATGGCATCAACTTCTGAAAGTGTACAAAATCCCTTCGGAAGTGCATTGAACCACATTCAAATCTTTGTTGAAGCCTGTATTTTTGGGCCTGTTTTCAGGAGAGATCAGAGGTATGATGTATTGTACAGTCCACTTTGTCTTTTTTGTATAGTGATTCTTTTGTTGGGTTGATTTTTAGTAAATGTTGAAAGTGTGTGTTTGACATTTTATAATGTAATAATTTGTTTTTTTATGTTCAGATTGATGCAAGATGTAAACAGTTATGTAGAACAGCTTGGAGAAGATTGTGCTGCAAACATGGCTATTACAAGGTTAATTCTTTTCCATCAGAATTATAAATGTTAATTTTTACATATTGTGAAAGTTGGTTTGTTTCATATTTTAATACTTTATTATTTCAATTCAGTTTTTTCTTAGCTGCTAACTTATTTCAGAGCAACAGTATGGTCATAATGCACTATTTCCTGCATGTATAATTCTGCCGTATGCAACCAATGTGAATGGATTGTTTATAAAATGTCACATTTAGGTCCACTGCAGCAGATAATCATGCAATACTGTATTAATCTGAATTGTTACAACTTCAGGATCACTGATTTTTCTGTAAGGATAGTTTAAATCATGTTCTCCCCAAGTCTGCGTGGGTTTCCTCCAGGTGCTCCAGTTTCCTTCCACAGTCCACAGACATGCAGGTTAGGTGCATTGGCGATCCTAAGTTGTCCCTAGTTGGTGCTTGGTGTGTGTGTGTGTGTGTGTGTGTGTGTGTTTGCCCTGTGGTGGGCTGGCGCCCTGCCCAGGATTTGTTCCTGCCTTGCACCCTGTGTTGGCTCCAGCAGACCCCATGACCCTGTGTTAGGATAAAGCGGGTTGGACACTGACTGACTAGTTTAAATCATCTTAACTTTTTTTTTGTTGTCTCAGGCTCTATCAAGATGTCTAAAAATATGTGACATAGTAAAATCCTAATAATGCATTAGTTGTATGCTAAAAAAATTGCTTTTACTCCTGTATTTGCATGGTATTCACGTTCAGTTCCAAAAGTTTGCCATCAAAGCGTCATACATAAAGCTGGAGCAATGGTCAGTAGTTAAAGTACAGTAATCCCTCGCTATATCGCACTTCGACTTTCACGGCTTCACTCTATCGCGGATTTTATATGTAAGCATAACTAAATATATAACACGGATTTTTCGCTGCTTCGCGGGTTCTGCGGACAATGTGTCTTTTTACTTCCTGTACATGCTTCCTCAGTTGGTTTGCCCAGTTGATTTCATACAAGGGATGCTATTGGCAGATGACTGAGAAGCTAACCAATCAGAGCACACAGTTAAGTTCCTGCGTGCTGAATGCAGTGTTAACCAGGAAGTCTCGTCTCGCTCATTCAGCATCAACGTGTTTCGCTGTGTTAAGAGTTGTGCTCTTTTGTTTTTATCTTTGTGCATAGTCAAGCCCTTCATTATGGCTCCAAAAAGATCTGCTACTGCTTCAGGGGCCGTGCCCAAGCAAAGCGGAAGATGTTAACGATTGCCGAAAAGGTAAACGTTTTGGATTTGTTGAAGACTACGATTCTTTTTATTTAAAAAGTAGGAAAGGAATATAAGATCAACGGCCGCAGTGTCCTTTTAACCAGGGTGCAAAACAAGTTGTAAGTGGATGTAATAAGGCAGTAGTCTGGATGGAATCTGCTTTAGGGATTTGGATTGAAGAAGAACAACGACGGTGCTACACAGTCGCCTGAAGTGGCTCCTTTGGAAGAGCTGTGACGCTCTCCTTTGTTGTGCAGTAAAATTAAACTCATTGTTATCGGACAAGTCATCGTGTCATTGTTGGTGAGTAACCATAATTAATTTTCTACTTGCAGTACTTAGTACATGTACGTACGTTTAGTGTCACTGTACACACATTTACTGTATACTATTTTTCTTGCGTTGTACGTATTTATTGCTGGTGGCCTGTCTATCGTAATGGCTGTAACATGTGATATCGGAGACACTCAATATCTTTAAAATAATATTTAGGTTTTACTGTATATAAACAGTGTGTTTATATACATAATTTCAATGAATCTTACCTAATATCTAAGAGAATACAAAGGGATTATGCTGTATAACTCTGCGGGGAATATTTATAAACAGTGTGGGAGAGTTTATAAGGGATTAAAATATATAAAAATAACCTTACAAACCTATGGTTTCTACTTCACGGATTTTCACCTATCGCGGGGGGGTCTGGACCGCAACCCCCGCGATCGAGGAGGGATTACTGTAAATTAATAAATGTTCTTCCACTGCACTTTCTCTTGTTTTTATTAATCATGATTATATAATGGGTGACATAGCGTTACACTAATTAGCAGTTCTGCTCTGAGCTGCACTGTCCTGGGATCAAATTCAAGTTTGGGCTTTGTCTCTGTAGCTGCACAGTAGGCTTGCTTATTTAAGTTGAGTTGGGTTTTTTTTTTCCATATGCTGCACTTTCCTTTCATATTTCAGTGCGTTTACTTGGTGGGCTGGTAAATCAGCTGTTTCTGCGTTATTATACTATATGAGTAAGCAATTCTTGTGTCAGGCTGGTGGACCATTTCAGTGTTGTCTCCAGAATTTCCACTTGATTCTTGAAGAACATTCTTCTACTGTCTGTAGTCCTGTAACTTTTGTTTAGAAATAGAATGAATAAAATAACATCAACAACATTTATTTACGTAGCACAGTTTCATACAAAACATGCAGCTCAAAGTGCTTTACAAGAAGTTAAAGAAACAAAAATCAACCGCAAGGAAAAAAATAAAAACAATGAAACCTTATAAAATACATATAAGTAACAAAAATAGAAGAGTCCTTAAGCCTGGTTAAAATGAAGTAAAGTAATTTATGTTCGAAGTTTGAATGGTTATAGCAGTAATTCTGATGCTGTTTTCAAAGGCCAATGGGTGGAGTGGAAAATAAAAAAAAAAAATCCAGCTGGTGAAATGCTGGGTAAAAAACAACTGGAGGGTTTTCAAGGCCAAAAGATTGCCTGGCCTCCCGTGGATATTATACCAAGCATAAATGTGATAAAATAGTTATTATTAATATCACATATCATTCTAGAAGAGTATGTACAGTGGGTCTCATCAAAAGCTGTAATGTCCACATTCCTTCTGTCAACATCGGTGCTTTAATCAGATGGCAGTGGAGCAAGGTACCATCCAGCAAAATGAGAAAATGGACAAGATGATAACATTAGTAACAACTACAGATCTTTTAAGTACAGTGGTACCTTGGTATACATCCTTAATCTGTTCCAGATCCTTAGACTTATACCAAACAAATTTTTCCCATAAGAAATAATGGGAAAATGATTAATTTGTTCCCATGAAAAAAAATCCTATTGTTATTGGCATATTATACATTGATGGGGTTGTATAAAATAATTTAAACACTGCTTAATACTAAAATACATAAATATAAAAGCAATTAGATGAAATAAATGAAAATGACTTGTCCGATAACAATGAGTTTAATTTTACTGCACAACAAAGGAGAGCGTTACAGCTCTTCCAAAGGAGCCACTTCAGGCGATTGTGTAGCACTGCCGTTGTTCTTCTTCTGACAGTCTTCAATCCAAATCCCTAAAGCAGATTCCATCCAGACTACTGCCTTATTACATCCACTTACAACTCGTTTTGCACCCTGGTTAAAAGGACACTGCGGCCGTAGATCTTATATTCCTTTCCTACTTTTTAAATAAAAAGACTCGTAGCCTTCAACAAATCCAAAACGTGTACCTTTTCGGCAATCATTAACATCTTCCGTTTGCACTTGGGCACGGCCCCTGAAGCAGTAGCAGATCGTTTTGGAGCCATAATGAAGGGCTTGACTATGCACAAAGATAAACACAAAAGAGCACAACTCTTTACACAGCGAAACACGTTGATGCTGAATGAGCGAGACGAGACTTCCTGGTTAACACTGCATTCAGCACGCAGGAACTTAACTGCGTGCTCTGATTGGTTAGCTTCTCGGTCATCCGCCAATAGCGTCCCTTGTATGAAATCAACTGGGCAAACCAACTGAGGAAGCATGTACAGGAAGTAAAAGACACATTGTCCACAGAACCCGCGAAGCAGCAAAAAATCTGCGTTATATATTGAGTTATGCTTTCATATAAAATCCACGATAGAGTGAAGCTGCGAAAGTCGAAGCGCGATATAGCAAGGGATTACTGTACAGGTTCAAACTTGGCCCTTTTTTTTTGAAGGCGCGTGCCCAGTATACCACACGTGTTGTTCTAGCACACGAGTCGTATTCCAAACAAAGGTCGTATACCAAGCAAAATATTTCGCCTCTAAACAGGACGTATACCAAGTTGGACTTATTCCAAAGCAGACATATACCGAGGTACCACTGTATATGATATTGGAATACATACTACAGTCAATTCGAATAAGTGCCAAAATAAAATGGAATTATGAAAATTCCAAATTAAACAAATGGGCTTGAAGGACTGACTGTCCTTGCCCAGCTGAGTTAAATTATTTTAGACCACATCAATCCAGTCATGCCAGACTTGCAGAATGATATTATATTTTTGTATCTCTTGCATATTTTAACTCCATCTTTTTATTCTGTCTTATGATCTGTTCTTGCTGTAGCTTCATAGCTACAGTGAGGCCATTCACCTAAAGTGTGTAACATGAAAGTAATATTTGAATTGCTAAAACTTTTCAGTTTTTCTATATTTTTACTCGGATTTATGGAGTAAGCTAATTTTTAAGTGCTCTTCTCTTTGGTGTCTTGTTATAATTGGGCTTCATTATTGTTGAGAGTTCCAATGCTAACTTGTATAATATATCCTGTATCTGTTAAAGCCTTGCTGACATACTGTAAATGTCTTCAGTATTAGCTGTAACTTTCCAACACAGTTGGAGGCTGCGGGTCAAAGACTGCCAACTCCATGTCTCAGGTATACAAGAAGACAAACTCCAGACTATTAAAAATATTAAAACAAAAATATGACATTTTTTTGGCTTACAATATGTGTTAACTTTTTTTTTTTACTGCTAAAAGCACTCATTGCTTTACATTTTCATCAGAACGTCTTAGGCCTATTTGTTTAACTTGTAATAAATGAAATGAATTTCCAGTATTTTTATTTTGTATTCTGTACTAGATTCTGAAGCACTAAAATAAAAAGGAAAAACCTGTTGTTTATTTAATTAATACTTATGATGCAGCATCATTATCTAGCTTTAACTGTAAGCCAGTATTTGGCCAAACGAGCTTTTTGAAATCTTTTAAATGGTTCCAATTTTTAATTATATAAATATATATATTATGTTTAATCTTGTTATTAGTTCTTTGAAGCTATTATTTGCTTTGTTTCTTAAAGAACTTTGCAGTGTAGTTTACTTAGTAATGGAAAAGAGCCCCATTGTAATACTATGCCAGAAACACTGACCATTCAAACATCCAAATACTTTTTAGCTGTGTGTTTATTTGTTTGTTTGTTTGTATTATTTTATTGTCAGCTACATCAGCAACCAAGAATGCTATAACTGTAAATATCCTAATTCTTAATTACTTGATATAACATAAGTTTATTGTTTATATTTAAACTTTCATAATTAATCTTTTGTGCAGAGAAAATAGAAATGACCAGCTACCACGAGTTTACGCAGTTAATTTCCTGTGTAAGTTAAACCAACGTGATGAACTGCATAAAATGTTTATTGAAAATCTTGTTCTTCATTTGCTAAACAAGGTTAGTTTGAAAGTCTCACTGGAATTAAGTAAGTAATGTATGCATGTATTCCATTTATTGGCTATTCTAGTAGACATTATTCAATCAGACTTTTAAGATTTTTAAATGTATATCATTTTCAAATAAAATCAGTAGTAGTATTTTAAATGTTTTTTTTTTGTGCATATACAATTTATTTTGGAATTCATTCTTTTAGAAATGTGTTATTCTAATAAAAACCTAACTTTTATTTGCCTTCTATATTTCCTTACAGGATGAAATAGTTTCAGATTCTAAAAACCGATATTATGGGAATTCCCTGCAGCACAGAATCAAAAACAGGCTGTGGCAAATACTACTTCTTGTTCTTCCAAAACTTGATGAAGTAAGAAGCTTTAAACACCTCAATATCTAAAGTAAATTAAGTTATTTTAAAGTAAGACTGTGACAGTTTTGTTGAGTGTAAGGGCTTATTTGTAGACTTTATTCCCATCACATTTTAAACAGACTATTTTACTAAACTGGGTATTGTGTTTTTTAACTTCTGCCGCTATCATGAACAATTCACTATCTGTGACTTGTGGGCTGCATGGCACTGATAATGTCTATATATGTAAAAGTAGGTACTTTATGTCTTATTACAGCACAGACGTAGAAAACATTGAAGGCCCAAAGCACAATTTAGTAATAATACCTATAGCAACAGAACATTTTGGGGAAACAGTAAAATTAAGAAATACACAAAATTACCAAAAGTATGTGGACATCCTCTCCAAATTCTTAAGTTCAGGTATTTCAGTCATAACGGATGTATAAAGCCAAACACATAACCATGCAGTCTCCATTGACAAATGTTTGGCAGTAGAGTGGGCTGTACTGAAGAGCTTGGTGACTTTAAACATGGCACTGTCAGTGTATGCCACCTTTGTCACAAATTAGTACATAAAATGTCTGCTCTGCTAGATCAGCACTGGTCAACTGTAAGTGTTAGTATTGTGAAGGAGAAGTGTGTTGGAGCTTAGCCACAAATTGGTAGACCATGTAAACTCACTGAACAAGGCTGATGAATGCTGTAAAATTCACCTCTCATCTGTTGAATCTCTCAGAACAGAGCTCCAAACTGCCTCTTAAAGCAACATCAGCATAAGAACTATGCATCTGGAGCTTCATGACATGGGTTTGACAAGTTTTGTGTGGAGGAACTCGAGTGGCCTGCACAAAGCCCTGATCTCAACTGTATAGAACACCTTAGGGATAAAATGGACTGCTGATTGTAAGCCAGGTCTCCTCATCCAGCATTAGTACCTGACCTCACAAATGCTAGTTTGACTGAATGGACACAAATTCCCACAGACATGCAAATTCTTGTGGAAGATTGTGAAGCTGTTAGAACCACAGACTAAGTGGTAACTCCATATCAATGGTCATGATTTTGGCATTGGATGTCCAACAACCTCAAAAAACCTCAAAGAGGCATGGTAGTAAGGTATCAAAATTTTTTCAGCCATAGGGTGTAGGTTTGCTCTTCCTCTTCTTTTCCCACTTCTATGTGAAGTCAATGTGCTTGATCAACCTTCTCCATACAATTCAATCCTGCACCTCCTCTTTAGTCAAATACTTGTTCCTCCTCCTTCTTTTGCTTTATTCATCCTCCTCCGGTTTGGCCTCCCTCACTTTCACTTCCCCTGTACTTCCATTTCCATCACTGTTTTGCCCATATAGTCATTGTCCCATCATTACTTGTCTATACCACTTCAATCTACCTTCCTGCACTTTCTTAGATATCTCTCCCACTTTTCTTGTCCCTCTGATAATCTCATTTATGTTGTCCTTTTTTGTAACTCCGCATATCCATCTCAACATTCTTATTTCTGCCACGTCTTAACATCTTCTCCTGCACTCCCTTTACTGCCCATTTCTCAGCTCCATACACAATTGCTGGTCTTATGATTGTTTTAAAGATCTTTCTTTTAATCTTCACCTTAGTTCTTCACTCACACAATACTCCTGATACCTTCTTCCAGTTGTTCCATGAATAAATTCATCCATTTATCCATCTTGGGCCACCATTGATCCTCGATATTTAATCATCATTAAACTTCAGATGATCTGTCTTCTTCCTATTTATCTTCAATTCTTATCTTCCAAAGCCCTTCCTTCTTCCGCCTTCCTATCCACTTCTTTTTTTCGGGTGCTTCACAGCACAATGTCCTCTGCAAAAAGCCTGTTCCAGGGGGACTGGTCTTTTATCCCACGAGTCAATACATCCATAACCAGATAAAAGAGGTAAGGACTTAATGAAGATCCCTGGTGTAGACCTACTCCTACTGGGATCTTGTCTGTTACCCCAACACTGCTTTTAACCCAAATCCTCACTCTCTCATACATATCCTGGACAATCCTCACATACTTTTCTTGTAGTCCTTTTCTCTCTCTCTCTCGCACCTCCAGACTTTTAACAGGGCACTCTATCTACACTCTACACCATAGGAAGTGTATGCTACAGTGTAGGTTTACACTGATAGATATATATTGTAGATACTGATTGAAATACCACAGGAACTAGAATGTTTATTGGTGTCTGGTTTTACAAGGAAAAATTCTATATGAGGCATTGCAGCCTGTTATGTTTTAAGCGATTACTTAAAATGTAACAGGCTGATATTTATGTAAAAAAAACACAGCTCAATTTCTGGATTGAAGCTGAAATAAACAATAAAAAAATAAGAAAATGAAGTTCGATCAGATGGCACTTTGTGTCACAGTAATACTGTAATTTGAAAAGTTAAAAATAAAATTACAACAGCTTTAAAAGCAAATGGAAATATGGATTTTGATGAGGTCATATTTCATCATCTTTCACACAAAGCCCATATATAATTTAAAAAGGAACAGCATACCCGCATACAGTATTGTCAATTAATAATGAATCATTTGTTGCTCACACATAATCTGAACATACCTTAAATTTGAATTCATTGCCAGAAGTGTTTAGGGTGAATAGTGGTAGAACAAAGTACCAACTTGGAGTTATTAGTAAAACATCTTGGAGTTTAATGGATGAGAATGTGTGCATGTTAGTTTTTAGGAGAGTATTCTGGTAAACTAGAAATGTACTGTGATTATTTCAAAATTTAATGTTATGCAGATTGATAAAGAAAGTGTCTGTAATTGGAAAGAATTTTAATTACGTCATTATGTCTTGCTCAGTTTAAGTTGTAGTGATTGTTATTTTTGTTGTAAAGCAAGCAAAGAAAAGAATTTGAGAAAGAGAAGGAAGAAGTACTGTGCTAAAGTGTGCTAGTCTTGGTACACTAAAAAGATCTCTGTAAGATTTTGGTTTGATAACAGACAAGTGTGGCACATAAATTAGTTATTGACCCAACAAAGATATTTTTTCCTCATCTTCACATAAAACTTGGACTGATGAAAAATTTCCTGAAAGCAAGAAACACAGTATGATAAGGATTTTGATATTTAAGACATTATCAAATGATGTCAAGATTAAGGAAGGCATTTTTGTTTTGAAGACATTCCCAAATCTGACACATCATTAATGACAAGTGGATTGAAAATCTCCTAGTATGACCAGAGGAAATCACATGGAAGGTGTTCAAGGGTGTTGTTGAGAGTTTTCTTGGCAACTTCAGAGCACCAGACTACATTTAGCTGGTTGACAACATGCTTCACACATTTTAAACCATGAAGTGCAACATGTTGTTAAAGATGTATTTTCTCCTTTCACACTTGGACTTATTTCCTGCTACTCTTGATGCAGTCAGTGACGAACATTATGAAAGGTTTCATCAGGACATTGCAATGATGGAAAGTGGTATCAGAGCAAGTGGAATCCATCAATACTGGCCAGATATTGGGGGAGTCTGAAGCGAGAAACATCAGAAGCTCAGTACAAATGAAAGTGAACAGCAAAACATTTTTAGCCCAGTTGGACAAATGCAGTGTGTCAGCATCATTAAGTGATTTAACACTCTAAATTCATCAAAAGTTAACTTTATGTTTCTTCAAATTCCTATGTGATACAATCAATCTGAAATTCTAGTTATGTTCAGCTTGAAGCTGTCTATAATAATCCTCAAAACATTTTCAAGATGTAAAACAAATTTAAAAAGTGTGTTGCCCAGTGTTCTACAACCTTGTTGATCAAACTTATGCCCTTCCACTAAAAATGTAACATTGTATTCATTATTTTGTGCTAGGTATTTTTGATTCAAATCCTGGACAAAGTTTACAAGGCTGGATTTCGTAATAATCAACCATCTGTGAAGTACCTTATTGAGTGGTTTATCATTTTAACTCTGCATTACTACCCTAAACATCTTCATAGTTTCTGGGAATGTTTCAATTATGTAAGTAAAATCAACAGTATGCAAAAGTGAGGTCATGGAATTAAGTTAAACTAATAGTGCAGGCTTGTGTTTTTAAAGGTAAAAGTTTAGATGAGCCTCCTTTACAAAAGCTAATTTTCTTTTTAATTTAATGTAGGGTTTATTTTGTTTTTTTTTTATAACTTATTAAAGAGGATGTTGACCCATTTTGTGATGATTAAACTTATATGGACTATGCTAATACACCACAATATTTTAGTATTATTGCTTTGATTTTTAAAAATGTATTTACCGATCTATTCTGTGTACCCGGTGATTAGCAGTATTCTCAGGGAGCAGGATGGACTGGCATCTTTTGTTGCAGGATTTCCAGGTAGTACACCAACTGTGGAAGTTATATTTTGAAATATCATTTCCCACATTTGAAAATGTTAAAAACAGAAAATAACAGTGAATTTATAGTACTGAAATAATAGAATGAATGACAATACAGCCAAAGGAAGCAATGAGCTGTCGGTTTATAAAATACATTCTTTAAGATGTATTTTGATGTTGGATTAGTTTAGAGTATCTTATAAATATATCTTTTCCTACAAAGAACAGATAAAACAACTGATCTAGAGTTTAAACACTGGCCCTAAGTTGTATGAAAGAGCCCATACTGTATGTGAAAAGGGTGAACTTATATTATGTTTTTGTATGAAGAGTTGTAATTTTGTTTAGTGAAAATTTTGTATTTTCTCACTATGATTTTAGTTGTGTATACAAATTGAGAGCGTCATACTCCTGTGCCCCTAAGTTGGGGACATAAAGTATCGGGACAGAGGGCCAGTGGGACAACAGTTGATATAACAAATAAACAGGTTTATTTACTGCAAGTAAAAAGGTGTATTTATTGCAAAAATAAAAATGTTATTTAGAGACAAAATAAAAAATGCACACAGACACTGCAATAATTAAGATGAAAATCAAACAAAAAAAGCATTGTTTAAAAAAAATGTTGTTCATCACATGGCACACGCTTTTAAAATAAAAAAAGTCTTCCATACATAAAAACAAAAAGAAATAAATCAATCCCTTTTTAAAGAGCTCCAAAGAATCAGCCCTGAAGTAAAAAGAATGTTTATTGTGCTTTCACTCTCCCTATGCAAAAAAAACCAAACATACACAGAGGGAAAGCTGGCTTGCCCAGGCATATCGGAATAACGGTCTATTCCCCTGCCTGTAACTCACTCTGCAGCTGAATTAATTCTTTGCGTACTGACCTTCTCCTGATCTAAACTGAACTCCTTCTCTGGCGAAAAGACTTGGCTTTTATCCTGGGTCAACCATCACCTGACCTAAGTCTAACACTCCTCTCTCTCCCTGGTCACATGCCTAATGCCTTATGTGTATATAATGTGAGAAATGAAGGGTAATAATGAGTAGTTTTACTTAAAAGTTTTCTCAAATTTAAAAAGTAATTAAAGAACTTTGTTTTAAAATTTATTTTCAGTTTTGGAAGTTTTTAATGTTTTTATTTTTTTCTTCCAATACAGGACCAAGTAAAGTCAAAAACTAGTATATGTACATTTCTTTCTGTTTTATCACATTGTGATGTCGTTTTGCTGAATTCCTCTGACAAGGTATGTTGTACATCTATTATATATATATATATATATATATATATATATATATATATATATATATATATATATATATATATATATTGCTTATCAAATAATTTTTAGTTTATTAGTCTTCATGTGACTTTGAACTGAATAGGTGGTGTAGAATAGGTGTTTGAATGGATGGTTGTATTCACTATAAGAAACATTTTTGAATACACAATAGTCCATCCATTCCGGTTTTCTACATTATTGTATACTTTACAAAGTAAACATTATAAGGTCTTTAACAACATATAACAGTATCCCTGAGTAAGCAAATAAAACAAAAATTTGATCCCCATTTTATTTGTTAAAGCAATTTATACATAAACATCACAAATACATTTTTTTTAAAAAAAACTCATACAGTTCTTTATGTGAATACATAAAGGAATGGTGGATCTGTGGCTAAGGGTCTGTGCTGGTATCTGGATATGTTGGTGGGTCAAATCCCATTACTGCCAGAAGAGATCCTACTCTGTTGGGCCCTTAATCAAGGCCCTTACCCTGAAAATTGCTCCAAGTAAATTGTACAACAGCTGACCCTGCACTCCAGTCCCTCAAGATCATGAAAGATAGACCATTTCCAGCTGGAGTATAATAAAGTAGATCAAATCAAAAGTCAAATTTCTCTTTGGACTCCATATCTGGTTATGTGATTTTCAACAATACCTTCACCCAGACATTTAACACCAGTCTGTCCACACTCTGGGGAGTAATATGTCAGACTCCTTACCTGAATAGGTTTTGACTTTGTGATTTCAAACATGAATCGCTTATTTCAGTCCCTGGCACAGCATCTTACTGTGATGTGGATGTGAAATTCTGCCAATCTGTTACAAAGGTTTAAATCTGATTTCTTACACCCTTTCTGATGAAGAGTATTTTTGGTCATTGGCTTGCTGCACAACCCAGATGTGTTTCAACTTGAGCTAATTAATGGATCTATGGATAAGGAACACAATTCATATTTCTGTAACTAAAAGCAAGTTGCCTGAGTGTTTGATGCATGCAATCACATTCTAGCAAAGACACTTCCACCAGATTGTTTGCACATTGTATCATTAGATTTTACCATAAAAAAGGCACATAATTGCTAGAAAACTTCACTTTTGAGTAATAAGTCTATGGGACATTATTCCATTAGTGTTGTGGCCTGGAGAGGGCACACCAGCTCCCCAATCCCGGCACAGACAGATTCCACAAGCACAATACAGGGTTTATTCAGCTGTGGGAAACTCTTCCAAGACACCCAAGGCACCGCTGCAACCCAGGGGTGCAACCATCTAGCAATCCATGGGAGATAATGTCCTGTGCATGCCCTCTCCCCAAGTCTTTCCAGTAAACAGGTGTCCCCGCCAGGTAAGGGCCCTGGCTGTCCGCCATAGTATTAAGTATTATTCAGGAGCATTTTGATAAGCAAAGTGAACAACATGTCCAACCTGCCATTCTGTTGTTGATCTAAGTTTGTGGATTTTTAATAGCTGAGTCATGAACACTGATGTTAACAAAGATTACAGAGACAGACAGATTACTAATTGTTGTTTTAAGATTCTGTGTAACTTAATGGAAAACGTTGTGCCTTTTTTCTAGAAAGAAAAAGAGGATAGAGTTTTTAAATGGGCATTTGCCTCTAAGAAAGCAAGTTTCTAAAAAGAGTTTTGACAAGCATAGGCTTTTTAACCTGGCATCTTTTCTATTGACCTAGTTTTTTGTCTTGGTAGAGTAATATGTTACTCTACTTTCCCCTTTTGTATTATTAATGTGTAGTCTTTGTCAGAATGCCTCAAATCTCACAGACTTAACCACTGTTTATAAGGTATTGTACCATATTACTTCTTCCCACCTTCCCTTCTACATTCATAACCTCAGGCAATTAGATGTTGTAAAAGAAAAGTAGGAGTTAAGTTATAGTTTAAATAATGTATTATTGATAATATTCATAAATAATAACAATATGCAAAGTACATTAGAATATTGGCAACCATACAACCTGATAAATGCTGATATGTAGTTTCAGGCGGCACACAGACTTGTAGTTACTTTAAATGCCTCTAGTTAAGGCATCATTTTTGGTTAGCTTTCTTCAGAACAGGCCGCATGCCTGTCTCAATATGGCTGCTGAGATGTACTCTTTATTGTGTTGTCCTTTTCAGTTCATGGTGTGTGAGATGCTCCTTCATCAGTTGTTAAGAGAGGGAGAGGTAGAGCAAGTTAATTTGTAGATTCTCTGTCCAAACCCTACAGCCAATAGGGCATCACGGTACTTAATGGTTTCAGGCAACTTTAGATTAATGGAGCACACAATCATTTTCACACCTTCCCCCAAAACCATTTGTGGAGCTGATGTTTGCCAGCTAGGCAGTCTGGCTTTCCTGTGGGGTTGACTGAGAGATTCCTTCATTTGCCAAACTGGTTTGAGGCACTTCCCCCAACCCTGTCATAAAATTACAAAGAGAGGGTGGGAGTACTTAACCATATAGATAAAGACATACAAAATATTTATCAACTTATGTGCAAAATTTCACACCACAACACCTAGTGTTTCTAAAATATTGTCAAGACAAGGTTATATGGTTTCAGGGTAAAGCTTTCAGTTACACTGTTTGGGTTTTATATGCCTGAAGTTCTACGAAGAATCATATTCTGACTCTACCTGTAATAGAATATCATCTGTTTGCTCATGTTCTTGATGAAGAAAGTATTTTAATGTAATAGATTCTACCTTGCTTATTTATAATTCTTAACACTTTTTTGTCATGTCGCCTATGAATGATTGGAATCCGTTTTTACTTACAGTTCATATTATGCAGTCATGAAAATAAGTCTCTTAGCTCTTGTCTGCCCTTTTCTCCATGTTGTTCTGTCCTGCTTGTAATCTAAAAACTGGAATTCCAGGTGTGCCCTCAGACATGGGCTGTACAGGTTTCAAATGACCTGTTGTGACTCTAAATGGCATGTTATAGAACTCAACATCCTGTTAGCCCTTTTAATTTCTTTTGTACATGGTATGGTTAAAGGCACTTAGCGGTGAGAGGAAAAGTAAAAGGGATAGCGTTTTGCCGATGTTAATGGCTCAGCGACTTTGTCTTTCTTCTAAGGTTTTGTTTTGCTGACGTGTTGGCCTCACTTGTGTTAGTAGCTAAGCGAGATTTCTGTTTCCTCTAAGGTGGAGCCTTTACCCTGACTCCACCTCTCACTTCTGGGCCGGACAGACACACACACTTCCATATACGTATATATTGCTTATCAGATAATTAAATAAATAATATATATATATCAAACTCCATTTGCCACATCTCTGCCACACATCTCTGTGAATATCTGAATTTTGACCAGGTTTTTTTTTTTTTAGGATGTTCAGAATTTGCAAGTCATTAAAATTGAATGTCATTAGAAAATTGATCTAGTTTAGTTAATTACAGTACCTTTTGTCCATATGTTGTATAGAAGCTCAAAAAAAGCAAGAGGTCCAGCTCAGACCCCAAGCAACTCCACCCATTCCTAAATAAAAAAAAAAATGCTGTATTTGTTGTTTAAGTCATTTCTGCAGTCTGTTCCCTGAGACTATAATTGATAAATGTTCTTTGATGGGGAACCTCATCAATTGCTTTTGGGAAAATAACATGCACTGTGTTGGATGCAACAAAATAATCAAATGCTTTTGTTGTTTCCTCTTAAAAATACAAATTCACCTATATTGACTGTCTGCTAACACACATGTACAGGACTGGTATTCTCATGTGGCACTTGGTGCCACTGCTCTACTTCTAAGTTTTTTCCCTGCTATGGAAAAATCTTCTCAGATAATGGAGCACTGGCATCATCAGGTAGAAGGGTCCTTTCATCGGACTGGCTGGCCCAGCACTGACTCAGCTGTAGACGTGTTAGTAGAGGGGAGACAGGATGTTGGATGAGGTCTCCAGGACTCTGACTGTGTCTGGCTTATCTGACTACTTTTTGACAATCTCACCCTGATTCTGCAATTAACTGATGGACAGTTACATTTAAGTTAATTAGTTTCTACTTTGTGTTGACATATTTGATCAAATTTGTATCCTCATATGTGATAGTTATGTATTTAATGTGTGATATCAATTATTCTTGCATTTTGTCTTCAAGTTTGTACTGTTGTATTTTATTTCTAAGGTGGCAAAGATACTGTAGATTGGCCATCTAGGTCTGTGAAGAGGATTACTTGTGGTCTGTTTTGTGTGTTATATTTACCCAATTTTTTGACACTCATTGCATGCCTTACCTAGCTGGAAGGGGGTCTCTCTGTGAATTGCTTTGCCTAAGATTTATTCCCTTTTTTTCTTACAAAGGTTTTCCTTTCTTAGGGAGTTAAGGTTGGGGGGCTGTCAAAAAACAGGGCCTATTAAAGCCCATTGAAGCATTCCTTATATAATTGTGTGCTTTGCAAGAAATACATTGTTGTTGTTGTCAATGCTTTTCCTTCTTTTTTGTTATAATTGGTAACATTAATTTTGGTATAGCACATGTAAATCCAGCTGGCCTCTTGTTAACAAAGTCAATCCAAATGACAGTACTGTAGTTTTTTCTATCTACCAGTCTTTGCGAGTTTTGGCAGTATGCAATGATTTTGATTTTTTTTTTTTTTTATTTATTAATTTTATTACAATCAATACATAGCAATCAAGTTTTTACAAAAAAAAAAGAATTATAAGAACAGATCGATCCCCACCCTTGAGAGAGAGAGCAAGCCAAACGGTGTAAAATTTAAGGCTTGTAAAAATACCTAAATCAACAAATTCTCTGTGCTTTATAAAATCATTTCAAAATATTACTGATTAGATCCTGCCATGTTTTGAAAAAAGTCTGCACAGATCCTCTAACTGAGTATTTGATTTTTTCCAATTTTAAATAATATAACACATCAGTTTCCCACTGACTTAAAAGAGGAGAGTTTGGGTTCTTCCAGTTTATCAGAATAAGTCTGCGTGCCAACAGTGTAGTGAATGCAATCACAGTTTGTTTGTCTTTCTCCACTTTAAGACCCTCTGGAAGAACCCCAAACACAGCTGTTAATGGGTTAGGAGGGATTGTGAGTCCAAGACTGTCTGAGAGGTAATTAAAAATTTTTGTCCAGAATAATGTTAATTTGGAGCAGGCCCAGAACATGTGACCTAGTGAGGCTGGGGCTTGGTTGCAACGTTCGCAGGTTGGATCATGCCCTGGAAACATTTTGGAGAGTTTTAGTCGAGACAGATGTGCTCAATATATAATTTTGAGTTGTATAATTGTATGCTTTGCGCATATGGAGCTTGAGTGAATTCTCTGCATTGCTACTTTCCACTCCTTTTCTGATATATTAATTGAGAGGTCATTTTCCCAGTGTCCTCTTGGATCTTTGAAAGGAAGGGATTGTAAAAGGATTTTATATATTGTAGAGATGGAGTCTAACTCCTTGAAATTGAGCAATAATTTTTCCAGCGTGGATGAGGGTGCAAGATGAGGAAAATCTGGAAGGTTCTGTTTAACAAAGTTCCTGATTTGAAGATAGTGAAAGAAATTTGTAGCTGGAATGTTAAATTTGGAATGTAATTGTTCATAGGATGCAAAGACGTTGTCTATATAAAGATCTCTAAGCAAGTTAATTACAAATTTTTCCAGATATTAAAACTGCATATGTTTGTGAGGGTTGAAAGAGGTGGTTCTTTTGCAGGGGTGCCACAGAAAGAAGCTTCTCCGTCTTAAAATGCTTTCTACATTGGTTCCAGATTCTAAGTGAGTGGAGCACAATTGGGTTATTAGTGTATTGCCGATAACGTGTGTTTATTGGAGCACAAAGCAAGGAATACAAAGAAGTACTGCAGGATTTTACTTCTATTGCGGTCCATGCCTGTATATGTTCTTCTATTTGTGTCCAGGTTCTTATCGACTGTATATTTGCCGCCCAGTAATAAAACTGGAAGTTAGGTAGAGCCATGCCGCCTTCTGCCTTTTGTCTTTGTAGGGTCGCTCTTTTGATGCGTGGATGTTTAGAATTCCAAATAAATGAGGTTATTGTTGAATCTAATTGCTTAAAGAACGATTTATTAATGTATATTGGTATGTTTTGAAATAAAAAAAGGAGCTTAGGAAGAATATTCATCTTAACAGTGTTAATTCTTCCAGCTAGTGTGAGATGAAGGGTTGACCATCTATGCAAGTCTTGTTTAATTTTTTCCATGCAGACGACGAAATTTTGTTGATTTTGATTTTTGAAGATATCTGATATACCACCTAGCTTCTTTGAGCATTTGTAAGTAAATATTGTTTGGTTTAGGCAATTTGTTTGCCACTGACCTGTTAAATTTCAACCTTGAAATCATCCATTATTTAATCCACCCATCCATTATCCAACCCGCTATATCCTAACTACAGGGTCACGGGGTTCTGTTGGAGCCAATCCCAGCCAACACAGGGCGCAAGGCAGGAAATAAACCCCGGGCAGGGCTCTAGCCCACCGCAGGGTGCGCACACACACACACACCCACACACCAAGCACACACTAGGGACAATTTAGAATCGCCAGTGCACCTAACCTGCATGTCTTTGGACTGTGGGAGGAAACCCACACAGACACGGGGAGAAAATGCAAACTCCACGTATTATTTAATGTAAAATTTAAATGATGATATTTTACAAACCCCTTCAGAGCTGAAAATACAGAAAACTTCCTATTCTTTTGAACATTTTTTCTGTTGTTCTTACATCACAATAACTACTTTTCTGTCTTTTGACCACCAGCATTCCTTTCCAGCTTTTCTTTTTTAATGTGGTTTTAATTGTTGCTATCAGAGTTTTAGAGTATTCTGTCTTAACCTGCTTATCCAGTTGAGGGAGTTGAAAGGCCAGAGCAT